>NW_021629799.1:0-92586 GCF_900700375.1 Denticeps clupeoides | reverse complement strand
ACTCCCCTTCAAATTTGAGAAAACATATAGAGGTAAGCTATGCTATGCTATGCTTTTGGGTATGTTATGACATGTTATGATACTATTATCTAGCGAAATGTATGTTGACTTACAGAAATAGTATAAACATCACACCAGTGTAGCTTCATCATTTTTTTAACACGGTGGTAGGATAAAACTGGTTTATTAGCTCGGAGAAGATAGCTTAATGTCTTTGCTAGCATAGTGTCCAGCTCAGTGTTGTGCCAGTTCACACTGAAAAATAACTAGTTCACGTTCATAGTTAATTTTTTACAATTTTGAAGTTCACAGCTGTGCCAGTTCACAGCTAAAAAAACGAACTAGTTCACGTTCGCTCTTTATTTATTTATTTTTTCGGACTCGAAGCACCAGCCATGCTAGCCTGTGATCAGCAAACTTTAAAACATGAGCGCCATTCAGTCTCGCCAGAGTGAACGTCACTCACATTCACGTTCATAATTTGTAAACTGATTCGTTCAGTTCAGCGTTCACGAAAAACAGGAACGCGTTCAATGAACCGTTCATGCACAACACTGGTCCAGCTTGGCTGGAAGGGGTGCTTTCCGCCTGTTTCACAATCAGTAGTCCTCTCAGACTAGAGATGTGATCACAATAGACCAACACTCCTGTATTTCCTGGGTTTGTCACATATTTCTCTCGTAATTATAAGGTTTATATACATAGTTTAGCACAGTAAATAGGCCTAATAATATACTTGATTGTGCTAGTTACTTTGTTCGAAGATCTAGGATTACAAATGTTTTAAATTAAATTGTAAGAATGAATAATTAACACTTACAGTATATCATTGTTATTTTTGCTATCTATTATAGTGAAAGCACAGATCACTTCTGAAGGAGTACCTGGCTGCAACTGCAACTAAAAAGAGGGGAACATCATCTGCTGGTGAGGGTTCTTCAATAAAGCAGCGGAAACTTGACAACACCAAAGCCTCTCAGAAGACCATGGACCTTGCGGTGGTCAACTTTTTTTTTTTGCACCCTTTTGGTGTAGTAGAACAGCGTGAGTTCGTTAATTTAATGCAGCATAATCACCCAGATTACCCAGTCATGTCACGTACAACATTGAGAGAGAGAATAGATTAGCACACAAAGCGAATGAAAGATGGAGTGAAGAATGCAATGCAGACTGCTAAATACATCGCCACAACTACAGTCTGTTGGACAGCTCATAGGCAAAGCTTAATTCGGGTTACTGCCCACTAGATTTATTTCAGATAACCTAGAAAGACAGTCTGTTGCTCTATCTTGAAAAAGGCTGAAAGGGGCACATACTTATGACATGCTAGCCAGTACTCTCAATGACATTCATACAGAATACAGCGTCCGTGAAAAAATTGTTAGGACCACTACAGATAATACCTCTGTCACGACTACGGACTTACGGGGGAAGGAAGCGCAGAGGTCTGACATGCTGGGAAGGGGTTTTTATTATTAAATAAACAATAAACACAAATAAAGACGGGCGCGGTGGCCGAAAACGATTTAACTTAAATACAGACAAACTAAAATAACCCGTAGGCGTGTGGCGATTGCCAGAACTCAAACTACGAACAGTGTTACCAACTAAAGTTCACGAAAATGCCAGCGACCCCGAACGGGCTGAAACTTCCGGCATTTATGGGGCGTCAGGATTGGATTCCGGTGTGGAGCCCAGCTGCAGGCAATCCTGACAGAGCCCCCCCTCCAAGGGCTACGTCCTCGGAGCCCCAACAGTACCATCAGTGGAGGCGGCGGGGCGGACGGCGGCAACCACAGGGCTCCTGCCCTGCTGTATCCTCCCCTTGGAGGACCCGGTCCCTCGGGCTGGCTCCCCGGCGTGGTCAGGCGTGGCGGCCCCGGTCCCTCGGGCTGGCTCCCCGGCGTGGTCAGGCGTGGCGGCCCCGGTGCCTCGGGCTGGCTCCCCGGCGTGGTCAGGCGTGGCGGCCCCGGTGCCTCGGGCTGGCTCCCCGGCGTGGTCAGGGGCGGCCCCGGTGCCTCGGGCTGGCTCCCCGGCGTGGTCAGGCGTGGCGGCCCCGGTGCCTCGGGCTGGCTCCCCGGCGTGGTCAGGCGTGGCGGCCCCGGACCCTCGGCCTGGCTCCCCGGCGTGGTCCCGCTTGGTGGCCCCGGACCCTCGGCCTGGCTCCCCGGCGTGGTCCCGCTTGGCGGCCCCGGACCCTCGGCCTGGCTCCCCGGCGTGGTCCCGCATGGTGGCCCCGGACCCTCGGCCTGGCTCCCCGGCGTGGTCAGGCGTAGCGGCCCCGGACCCTCGGCCTGGCTCCCCGGCGTGGTCAGGCGTGACGGCCCCGGACCCTCGGCCTGGCTCCCCGGCGTGGTCAGGCGTGACGGCCCCGGACCCTCGGCCTGGCTCCCCGGCGTGGTCAGGCGTGGCGGCCCCGGACCCTCGGCCTGGCTCCCCGGCGTGGTCCCGCATGGCGGCCCTGGACTCTCGTACCTGCACACAATAATCAGGGCCGATCCATCTGGGTATGTGTGGGCCCTGTCTCCACACGTCCCCTCTGACACGTCTTGTGTCACCCCCTGCACCGCGCAGGGAGATTGTCCCAGAACCTCCGGCGACTGTTCCAGGCACCCCAGGCTGGTGCCTTCTGGGACTATGCAGCCCCTCTCGCTGCCCGGCCCTGGTGCCAAGGGGGGGGCATTGCCAGACCATCCGGCTAGCCCCTTCTGCGTCCGTTGGGACAAGCAGGCCCTCTTCCTGCCTGTCCCAGCTGGGTCCTCATGCCTACCCGGGGGCTCTATGGCGCTCCACCCCTCTGGAGGCAGACGCAGGCCCATGCCTGGCCCGCCCTCCTCACTGGCTACCGGAGGACCCAGCTCAATCGCTTCCCCACCTCCCCTCCCCTCAGGAGGAGTCCCCAACCCGAACTGCTCCCCCAAAAAATTCTTTGGGGGAGCACCCCCCCCGGCTGGACTTAGGGGTACCTTGGGGCTTGTCCACCTCGCCTTGGACCAGCACATTCGGGTCAGGAACCTCCTCCCTGGGGTTCGGCTCCGCGGCTGGGTCGCCATCTGGTGGACACAAAGAGGGGAAGTGGGGGCGACATACGGACACATATACCACGCACACACACACACACAGACAGAGACAGACAAAAGAGAGGGTCGTCTGGCTCCCTCTCTGGGCTCTCCGGGACCTCCTCAGGGGGCACAGCCAGGATCTCGGGAGGCGCGACCTTCTCGTCGCCCGCCAGTGCTTGGTCTTCTTGCCCCGGATCCTGACTGGCGCTGGATGTGGTGGAGGGGCAGAGTTCGATCCCTGGCTCAGGCTCTGGCCGATCAGACTCCGCCCTCAGTCTCTGCTGGAAGTCCCGAAAACTCCTGTCGGTCTCTCCCTGCTGCCAGAGGGCTGTGCTCCAGCCCCATGCTGATCCAGTCAGACACGTGAGGATGGTAGTGATCTCGTCCGTGTCTGCTGCCCCACTGAAGGGTCCTGGGACCATTTGGCTGTCCCACACAGGGCTGGGCACGTCGCTGGAGATGGTGGTGGCCGTGTGGCGTGGGGGGTGGTGGACGTCTTCTCCAGCATGCGGGGGCGCTGGTGATGCGCTGCCGTTCAGCTGGGGAACGTCCGAGCAGAGGGAAGGCGACTGGAGCTGGGAGGGCATCTTCCCTGTGAGGCAGTTCCGGCAGTGCAGTTGCTGGCTGGCGACCTCCTGTCGCCCTGTTCCACCAGCTTACCCCCGCATTGCTGTCCTCCTCCTCACTGTTGTCGCACCTCTGGGACTGACGTGGGTTTCCACGGACCTCGCAACGATCATGGACGGGCACGATGGGCGGAGCCATCCCGGCACCGACTGCCCAATCGGCGTCATCCTCGTGTTGGTCCGTGTCGACCTCATACCCTCGGAAGTCACGTGGATCTTCACGGATGTCGCGACAATCTCGGACGCGCGCGCTGGGTGGAGCCATCCCGGCCCCGACTGCCCAACGAAAATCCACGTCATTGTCGCTTTCGTCATCCGTGTCCTCCCACCTGTGACTCCGAGGGTCGTCCACCCTGCGGACATCCTGGACCCAGGGTGCGATCAACTCCCAGGGACAGTACTCTGGCCATTCGGGCTGGAGCCTGCCCACCTCCTCGCTGGAGGGACACCGCCGTTGTCGCTTCTCACCCCCCTGGAAGTGACGTGGGTCCCCACGGACCTTGCGACGATCGCAGACTGGCGCGATGGGCGGAGCCCAACTCTCGTCTCCCGTGCTCTCGTCATCGTCCGTGTCGTCCCAGTCCACGGGGAGCCTTGCCAGCAGAGCGCAGAGTTCTTGGCTCGACATGGCAAAGATCGTGGGGGTCGCATCTTCTGCGCTCGCTGCCCACGTCACTTCCTCGCTGCTGCCGACGC
Source organism: Denticeps clupeoides (assembly GCF_900700375.1). Lineage (NCBI taxonomy): Eukaryota > Metazoa > Chordata > Actinopteri > Clupeiformes > Denticipitidae > Denticeps > Denticeps clupeoides. The sequence goes on along the minus strand of NW_021629799.1, from coordinate 88,202 downwards.
CAACGTCCTCGCTCCGCCCACTCACCCGCCGACGTTGTCGCTTCCGGGTTTCGCGGAGTTTCCCGGGGGTGACGTCATCACGCGGCGCCGCGTACAACGGCTTCTCGGGGAGAAAACGCTCCACCAGAACGGGCGGCGCGTCTCTCCCCTGGCGTCCGCGTTCGCCGCGCCGGGCTGCGTCCTTCGCGGCGTTTCTTCTCCTCTGCTTCAAACCTCTGCGCCTTTGGGTGGGTCGCTGGCATTCTGTCACGACTACGGACTTACGGGGGAAGGAAGCGCAGAGGTCTGACATGCTGGGGAAGGGGTTTTTATTATTAAATAAACAATAAACACAAATAAAGACGGGCGCGGTGGCCGAAAACGATTTAACTTAAATACAGACAAACTAAAACTAACCCGTAGGCGTGTGGCGATTGCCAGAACTCAAACTACGAACAGTGTTACCAACTAAAGTTCACGAAAATGCCAGCGACCCCGAACGGGCTGAAACTTCCGGCATTTATGGGGCGTCAGGATTGGATTCCGGTGTGGAGCCCAGCTGCAGGCAATCCTGACAACCTCAAACTTTATTAAGGCCTTCAGAGTTTTTGCATGTGAAGATGAAGGAAGTTTAACTGAAGAACAGAGGGAAAATGTAAATGACAGTGTGGAGGAAGATGATCCAGAAGAGGAGACAGAGGGTGTTGAAGTTGAGGCTTTGATGAAGGAAGAAGATGAGTGCTCTGAATATCAACTCCCAAAACATCACTGTTGTGCCTGTCATCTTTTGAATTTTGATCTCAACTGTGGATGCTAAAAAAAGCTGAATCAAATGTTGTGTACAGGAAGATGTCTCGTGCAGCATTTGCCAAGTGCTCAGCTCTTTGGAATAAGAGTGCCCGCTCATCTATCGCTGCGGAGGTTATTGAAAGGGAGTGCAAACTGCAACTCATCTGTCCAGTTGATACCAGATAGAACTCTCTCTTCCTTGCAGTTGAGCGGCTACTGAGGATATTTAGAGAAAGTAGGGAAGGAGCTGTCAGAGCAGTGACCATTGCACTTAAAGTCCCCATGTAAGTTTGACTTGGAGCAGATGCACAGTTATGATGTGGTTGGCTATGGATTGTGTGCCATAATATTGTTGTTCACTAATCATTTACACCTCGTTTAATTGAACTGCAGTAGTAGAGCCTATAATTATTTAGATAACTTAGTACACAATAAGCATATCAGTCATGTCTGTTTCATATCTATGCTGACAGGCCACAAATTCATATTTTAACAACTTTTTGCAGACACAATCTGACATAATTAAAAATAGTTTGTTGAATGATGTGTGTAATAACATTATGTATATCTAGGTGTGTGACAAATTCCTTATATCACTTGTTGACATTCTGCATATTCCAATACTGTTTATTGCAGGTTCAGCCCTGCAGAACTTGCTTTCTTAACAGAATATGCATCAACCATGAACCCAGTATCCATGGCAGTCAACATGTTGCAGGCAGAGGTGGATGTCCACATGTGATGGCTGTTACCAACTATAACCGTCCTGACTGTGAAGCTGGACCGCCTCCAAAAGTCATCCAAGTTCTGCCAGCCACTGATCTCTGCCCTTCAAGAAGGAATACAATGGCGGTTTGGTGACATGCTTGCTGACCCTGAACTCATGCTGCTGCAATTTTACTTCCAAAGTTTCGCACATCGTGGACAAGCAATGAGGATTTGCTAAGGTTGGGTAAGTAATTTAAATCATTCATTTCATTGGCAAGTGTTTAATTGATAAGGAAACCTTGCAAAGAACCTTTTCTGATCCTGCCAGTTAATCTGAAATATGTTGTTGCATCTAGGAGATCATAGGAATTCCAAAGTGATAATAATGGTTTTTACAAGGTTAGAGAGACAGTACTCTTCATATAAGCTTAATGTTTCCTGTATTCTGTGTTTGGGTTGTTGTTATGTAGGCATGGACTACACCAAGAGTCACTTGGAGGAGTACCAAGCCTCATCACCAGATAGCCATCGGGTCAGAGGAGGAGGACTTCTTTGGCCATATGAAGGGAAATGTCCAAGAACCCAAAGACAGCTGGATGCCTACCTGGCCAACTCAGCTGCCTCCATAGATACTCTAAAGTCCAGCAGGGCACATCTTTTCTGCAAAAAGAGGCAGGCTAGGGTCAAAAAACTGAAATTGAACAAAATCACTGGTAATGCTGTGCTTATAAGTGCACCAAATGGCACTATACTCTCATGTTCGTGAGAGAGCCATTTTCACCCTCTGATCTTTGATGCCTGGCCAGTGGTAAAGTTTTCATTTGATGGTCCTTCATTTAAGTTTCTTATTCTAAGATCTGCCTTTTGTATTTGTATTGTAAGTGTTGAGTTACACAATATTGTTTTTTTCTGCAAATAATAGATCATTGACAAGATTTACAATTACATCTGTTTTTCATATAGACTCGTGTTTTGTTAAAGAAAAAACTAAACAAAAAGTATTGATAATTCTAGGTTGATTAGGGGTCTGAATGGCATTTATACTGGCATATTCTTAAGAGAGCCACACCCCAGTCAACGGTCAAAATTTTTGTTGTTTCTCATTCTAACATCTGCCTTTTGTATTGACTAAGTGTTGTGTTATCCATTATTAGGCCAATGCTTTTTGCTTTTCTGCAATCATTGGAACATAAACTTTGTATTTACTAGTTTTACAGTTGCGCTACATTTTTTTTTCATGCAAGCCAGGGCAACTCTTGTTGAACAGAATGTGCTGATGATACGAAGTTGATTAAAGGGCTCGCAATGCCACTTGTACTGCCATATTCTTGAGAGCACCACCCCACCACTGGTGTTTGGTTACTGTTGTGTTGCCCTTTTACCGCTCTTAACAGAAGTGTTGAATAGTTTTGCAAGTACATAAATGATTTAAAGATATATCATGTCCTGATTGGTTTATCTTAATGGTATATTAGTGGGTAATACCTAGTATATAACTTGTCATCCACATAATTCTAAGGTACACACAGTATTGCAGAGTGCATGCACAATAAGCACACCAAACTTTCCAATACACATATACTGTATAATTGCTTGTAATTATTCCGAGCAATGACATCAGTACAGGCATAAGTCAGTATATGTACTATGCTTTTACAAAATGGCACACCCCAGATGTTGAGACAAACCATTGTGTGAGTACTTTTACTTAAAAAATATACTTTAAAGTAAATTTAAAAGTAAGTACTTAGGACTTTTACTTAAGTAAGATTGTTGATGTAGCACTTCTACTTTTACTTGAGTACATATTTTGCAGGTTACTTGTACTTTTACTTAAGTACTAAGCTTCTGTACTTCCTCCACCACTGCACACTATTAGTGCACCATTCAAAATTCAAAGTTTGCACTATTTTACTTTGAGCATTTGTTACTCATTTCTATAATTTAGTGCTGTCTGTCTCATTGTTGTCTACATCTTGCACTGCCTGTATCCCCTGTTTGCACTTTATGTAGCACAGTTTGTCTGTGTCACACATGTGCACTTTGTCACTATGTAACTTTTTAATTGTTCAAATGTTACATGTAGCACCAGGTTCCAGAGAAATGATAATTTGTTTCACTTTGTACCATCTAACATGTATATAGCTGAAATAACATTTGTCAACATTTAATAAATACCCCCGTTCATTGTCAAAATTCTGCTGCAGCCTGCCACTGAAGGAGCTGCTCAGTGCTGTCAAGGTCTCCTGCATAGGGTGGGAGATGTTGTCTAAAAGGGATGATAGCTTATCTACCATTCTCCTGTCACTCACCACCTCCACTGGGTTCAGAGGGCATCCTTGACCAGAGCTCTCCCTCCGGATCAGCCTGTTCAGTCTCTTTCTGACCCCAGCAGAGATGCTACCTCCCCAGCAGACCACACCATAAAAGATAGCTGAGGCCACCACAGAGTCATAAAAGAGTGGGCCCTTCACCCCAAATGACCTGAGCCTCTACAGGAAGTACAGCTTGCTCTGCCGTTTCATTTAGAGGGCATCAGAGTTGTGAGTCCAGTCTAGTTTATTGCTCAGATGAACACCAAGGTACCTGTAGCTCTCCACAGCCTCAATGTCCTTACCCTGGATGTTCAGTGGTTGTAATGGAGGAAGTTTGTGCCTGCGGAAGTCTACCACCAACTCCTTGGTCTTTCCAGTGTTGATCTGGAGGTAGTTCTGCTGGCACTAGTCAAAGTCCCGAGTCAGTTATCTGTACTCCTCGTCATCCCCATTTGTGACTAGGCCAGCTATTGCAGAGTCATCAGAGATCTTGTAGGTTGTAGGTGAAGTCTACAGTGTAGATGAAGATGGTGAAGAAGAACGGTGCCAGAACCGTTCCCTGTGGGGCCCATCCTACTGCAGACCACCCTGTCTGACACACAACCCTGAGTTCTCACATACTGTGGTGGGTTGGTGAGGTAATACATGTTGTGAGGTGATGATTCACTCCTGTGTTCTCCAGCGGGAGACAAATAAAAGAAGACGATTCTCACAGTGCTCCCAGCGGTCTCCAAGTGAGAGAGGCTTGTAGGCAAACTGAAGTGGGTTGTGGAGTCTCAAGACTCAGATTGTTGCCTCAAGACTACAATCTGACACACATGGAACTTCTTCACCATGTCAATGAAGAGGCAACAAATCACCCCAAAAATAATTTAGGTTGGACCCTGACACCCTTCATCTCAGATTTAAGAAAGGCCTTATTTTACTTTACAAGATCAGAGGGATCATTCTCTGTCCAAACTGTGTAAGGGAAGTTGATTAACAAAGCATTGGTAGCTCTATGGGATTACTCTAGTACTTTACTCACTGCCTGCACTGCTCTCATTGCTACTGATTTAGGCTAGTTCATCGAGTCAAGTGTCAGGTCATGGGGCCACAGCACCACCAGGTGCCATCCTTACCTTGTCATAGCATGTGCTATCCTACTACGTTTATGGCCCTTTATTATCTTTTTGATACATAAATATGTAGTTTAACTAATCTCTGGTGTCGCACTCAACTTTTTTGACTTAATCAATTTGAAGAAAGTCATGCCAAGTCATGTCACATGTAGTGTAAAGTCCCTGACAAAGGTCTTGTCTCTTGTGTACAAATTGACCTCAAGTGCTAAAAAGTTGGGGGTTTTTTTTACAAGAAAAGGCTAATTTTATTCCGAACAGCTTTTGTAATAATATTTCAGTGCAAAACAAAATGGTCAAAAAGTATTTCAATAGTGAAAGCTTGCTAAAGCCCATTGAGTCAATTTTTGCAGAGACATAAGTGTTGTCGCCTTGTCATATGAGCTTCATTGACTAATAATGAATAATTAGGTCTCAGGTGTATAAAAAGAAACCCAGTACACTAGACCTTCACATCAACTGCAACTAGACCTCTGCAAACACGCCTACGATTCACCCTGAGACTAAAGTGTCGATTATCAAGAGGCTGGAGACCAGATCCACTGCTGATGTGGCAGACACCTTCAATGTGTCGCATCGTCAAGCACAGAGGATTAAAAAAAAGATCTGAAGAGACTGGAGACGGTTTTGACAAGCCCAGGTCAGGCAGACCCCGCAAGACAACTGCTCCGTTTGTTGGCTCAAAAATCCAAGGCCAGCCCATTTCATACAAGGTCAACCAGAAAAAAAGGAGTCAGGAGCAGGTGGATGGCATGGAGCATTATCATTTTTGGGCAATGTCATTTTTTTTGGGGCAATTTGGGGTTTTTGGGTAAGGCTTAGCAGCAAAGTGAAATAATCAACAATGAGGAAGCAACGTCCAACATGGCTGCCAGGACTTAATGTTGGATGATGAACTGCTTTGTTCCAGTTCGTGGTCGTTGGTCTCTTGGGCACTGCAGTGCCCCCTGTGGGCCATGAGATGACATGATCGCCATGACATAAGACCACTTGTATATATGACAGAAAATTAAAGCTATTCAAACAGAAAAAACCTGAAATAGCCCACCTCAGGTGGACACACCTGTAGCCGAACTTGAGATATGAAATAAAAAGATATTAATAGTAATAAACAAATATCTTTCAAAATGTATGAGCAGCTATGGCATCAGCTTTGATCAGGAAACGTGCAGAAAAAATATGCACACCTGGTAGGCCCTCCTAAACAAGATGATTGGCTCTGTGCAGTTCAGCCCACTCTAAGAACACTACAAATACAGCAGGAATTCTTCACACACACACTTTTGCTCTCACCTCTTGCACAACCTTCAGGAGTACGGGAATGGCTTCAAATCCTGTAAACAAGATTTTTGTGTACGAGAATCCTGACTTTCAAGGCGTGAGCCGGGAGTTCACTGAGTATTGTCCAGACCTTCGGGATGTTAGTTTTAATGACTGTATCTCCTCTGTGAAGGTCATAGGGCAGCCATGGGTGTTATACGAACACCCCCACTGTCAGGGTGCCCAGTTCTACTTTGAGGAGGGTGAATGTCGATCAGTGGAGTGGCATGAGGTAATTTCTTCACTGGAACAGGTGAAAGAAGATCTGACAAATCCTCAGATCACACTGTATGAGGATCAAAACTATGGGGGTAGGAGCATTACCCTCAACTGTGAGACAAACTTAATGTTTGGCAATTTCAATGATATGATTTCTTCCTGCCGAGTGGACAGAGGAGCATGGGTCCTGTATGAGCATCCAAACAGAGGTGGTCGTTCAATTCTGGTCAGAGCTGGAAGAGAATTTCCAAGCATAGGCTGGATTGACAACCAAGTGTCTTGGGCTCGTCCTCTTAAACCTGGGAGACCCAAGATAACAGCTGAGCTCCTCTGGGACAAGAAAGAAGAAAACACCAAATCAGTCGTCATTGACTCCATCTGTGGTGTGAATCGTGGAAAACATGAGCAGACCTTCTCCTCTGAGCTCAGTCGGGAGTATGAAGGTTCTGTCACCGAGAGCTTCAACTTCAGCAATGCTACACAGATAAGTGTGGGGATGTCATTTGGGTTTGATATTGGTATAGTGAAATCAGAGGTCAATGTGAATGTGAGTAACACTTTCACCGTGGAGAAGGGGAGCAGCAACACCAAGACGGAAAAGAAGGGTGTGAAGATTTCCATACCAGCCACCATCCATCCACACACCAAGCTCACTGTGAATGTAGTGAGAAAAGAGGTGGATGTGAAGGTTCCAGTCAAAATAACGATCCAGTCAGGCTACAACTCTTCGACTGAATACGGGGAATACAGGTGCCAGGCTGGTAACACGATCTTGGCTGAATACCAAGAAGAGGACATTTAAGGCTGCAGTAAAAGTAAAAAAAAGAATTATAACCATATCATATACACAGCAAACTAAATACTACTTACTAATAAAATACAGAATTCTTACTTTGTAATCTTATACGCCATAACCTATAGAGCATTTCTTTGTTTCATTTTTCCATAACTAAAATGCTTAAAATGTAAGTCTGTCAGTCTTGATATATTGGTGTACCTCTTGTGATTTGGTGAAACTGGTGTGATTTTATCCCATATGTTAACCTCAATGTATTACTGAAAGTGAAGCGATAATCATTGTGACAATTATTATTAAATGATTAGCATTATTAAACTAAGCATTTTTGTTTTTGTTGCATCAAAAACAAAATACCCAAAAATTATGTATATTCTGGATAAGCAGATTTGCAATACCTATGAGAATCATGAGATCAGAGTGATATATTATGGAATAAAACACATATGTATATACAGATTAAAGAAATGAAAACAAACATTTAATTTCTGGAATGTCTGGAAACGTCATAACTGCATTGTCTTTTTAGACATCAGAAGCATTATTGTCTTCACAAATTTCAGAACAGTTAAAAAAAAAAAAAGCCTCGTTTACATTTAAAATGAGACACCAGTGGTTTAACACACGAGGGGCCCATTTCAGAAAGGAGTTTACAAGTGAAAAATGTTAAGCCTGAAATGAGAGAAACTCTGGGTTTTCCGTTTCAAAGTGGCAGGTTTGTCAAACTCGAGAAAGCAGGGTAAGTCAAGCCTGTTTCTGAAAAAGAGGTAACTTTTACTTAGAGTCAGTTACCGTGGTAACTTACTCTGTGAACCTAACCTGGTCAGGAACCTGTTTTATTCTCTAATCTGTGAGTTTCTGTTGGTCTCCTCCCCTGTTTTAAAGATGAAGCAGTTAAGGGAAATGCATGTACTTTTTTGGATGAGGAGACTGTATTAATTCGAAGAGAATTACATTGACGCCGGGCAAGGATTTTGAGACCCAGAGTGGATTTCTTTTCTTTTCTCCATACATTTGTGTTTGAGCGTTACCGTTTTACGTTGCAATCAATTACATAAATCCATAATCTAATCCGTTCTTAGATTACTAACATTACCCATTGTGGCCGCGCTCTTACATCCGGGCAGATACTATGTGCAGCTTTACGTTTCTTTGCTAGGGGAAGATTACTGTAGATTATTGGGGATGCTGTGCATATTAGTAAGGCCACTGTATGCAGGGACACAATGGTAGTAAGTGGGATTTGAACCTGGGTCTCCTGGTTCATAGGCAAGTGTCACTCACTAGGCTTCTACCACCCACTGATAAATGCCTTAAATGTAAATAGATAAAGTGTATCCAAGTATTGCTCCCATGAAGCCTGGGCTCTTGAGCTTTTGTGAGCTGCAGGCTGTGCTTCGGCACCTGTCAAGAGAAATTAGAAAGTTCCACACCTACATCAAAAAAAAGCTCACTCCCAGGTTCACGTGAAATCAGAGCGTGCTGTAGATGTGAAGGTGGTGGAAGTAAAAGAGATCTCCGTACTGACAGAGGTGACTGCATTAGTCCAGAAACTGGCTCTCAACCAAGAGGAGCAGATGGATAAACTGTCTGTCTGTTTATTAAATTAATGAATTTCATGTCATCATATTGGAGATCTTTCTGGTATGTTTTCTGTCTATATTATGAGCCATTTCTTCAAGTTGTGGGAGACTGTTTTCTGTTTGCAGAATATAATACTAGAATAGGCATAAAGACAACTTCTGGCCAGCAAGGTGGCATCACAGTCTCGTTTTTATGATTAACTGCCTCACCTATTTCTTCTGTGTCCTGATCGACCTGCTTCACCTGCTTGCATATAATTGAATTGAGCAGATGCACTACAGCACTTCTTAATCACCACAAAATGCTTCTCTTGCTCTTGTCCTGTGTCAATTTTTTAATTTTCAATGATGTTTGACATCATAAAGGCTTTTGAAAAAGCTAGAGCAATTACACATTTTCTGTGTTAATTGTGGAATTGACCTTTACAGCTGAAATCACAGCCTCTAAGAATATGTTCAGTTGAAAAACTATACAAATGCCCCACCCAAGGTTACTATAATTATTATTACTTACAGCAGTAATGTTGTCAGCTTCATAAAACATACAATTGATAGTTTAAAACAGTGGTTCTCAACCGCTGCAAGTAGGTGCGAGTGGACCACATGATGGGAGGCAAAAAAAAAAAACTAATTTATGATCTTTGTTTGGATTCATCAGATCTATTTTCGCTGCTAAAATAGACCAAAACAGTGATTATTTCATCAAAAATGTAAGTGACTATTATTAACTTGTTTGTCATATGAAATCAGTGTGAAATTAGTGAGGTGATGGTAAATTAAGTGGTGGTCAATTGTCAGCTCTCTTGGTCGAACTGTATTGTTAACTGCATAAAACAAATAAACTAATCAGAATATAGGCTACAGTTAAAGCTTTCCTTTAGTTTTTGTGAAACACACGCAGCCACGCACACACAAACATGTTTAAATACACTTATGTTGGTAATAAATGAATAACAATAAATTGTTGTAACAGTAATATATGCAAGTTTTGTTTTACACTGTAAAAATGTAATGATTTGCCAATGCAAAGAGAGTACCGGCACCTTTTCTTCCCACTTCAAGCACTGATTATAACACAAACAACTCATCCTCCTGGCAACTTTTTTGTCAAAAGCGACAATCCAGTGACTTTTACTGGTGTTTTTGGAGACATTTGTGGTGTTTGGAGACTCGAAAGCATGAATCACGCAGTTATGCATGGATGGTGCACAGGCAATGACGGGGCGTCAGCGTGGTCTAGCTGCTCGCGTTCAGCACGTAGCTCCACTTGTGAAATTGAAGTGCCCACATTGCATGGTTTATTGCGAAGCACTTCTTTTTGACTCCGTGCTTAACAAATCCATGAAAAAAAGTCTCATCAAATCACAGCCACTTAACACTCGATTGTTTGGGGTCCTCTGCCAGCCTTTATGTGCACAGCAAATGAGCTTTAAATTAATATGCAGGAACATATTATTGAGCTGAAGAGTGACAGAAGACTGAAGGAAGTCTTTAGCTCCTGCCCTATTTTGTCATTCTGCGCAGCCTTGATGCTGGAATATCCTGAACTCTGTGACGTCATCTTTAAGATTCTCCTTCCTTTTGCGTCAACATATTTGTGTGAGGCAGGATTCTCAAAAATGACTGCACTCAAAACTAAATACCACAATCGTGCACAAATCGAGGATGATTTGAGGCTATGTTCATCAAACATTGAGCCAAGAATTGAGGATCTTTGCAAGGCAAAGCAGGCTCAGGTCTCTCATTAACAACACCTACCTGCAAGCTTCTGTTAGGCCTAGTAATAACAACAATAATAAAGCATAAATTAATATCAGATATAATTCCCAATTATAGCAATAGCCTAGTGAAGATAATAGACCTATACTGATGGTGGTAAAAATAATAATCATAACAACAATAAAGCATGTAACCTCATATAATTATATAGCAATAGCCTAGTATTGATGATAGGACTACCTACCGCAACTGATGATAATAATAATAAAATAATAATAATAATAATATGGGCCTAAAAATAATAGCACCGCACCCAATCTATCTATCTATCTATCTATCTATCTATCTAGACAGGAGACAATGTAGTGGTGCCGTGTTTTACAGTTTACCCGCAATTTAATTAGCGAAGCTGGAGTTCGGTTAAGCGTGCTGAGTTAAAAGAACAAGTGGTTGCACATGTGTTTTAGTTTTACTGATTCCGGAGATGAAAATCTTTTCATGCATAAAGGTGCATAGCGCAAGGCGGAGGTTCGCCGACTTTCTGGAAAAGTAGCAATTACTACACAGGACAGAAGTGCACGTATTTCTGTGCACGTGGCGGAGGCCGGGAAAACCCGCACGGCAGCAGACGGCATGGTGCTGCTGAGGACTTGGACCACGCGAGGAGCGAGGACTTCTGATGCATAAAGGTACATGAAGAACTGCACCGACTACAGGATTATTTTGCAGACGGCGGAAGGGCCATCGATCGTGGGTACAGTACTGGAGGAAGTTGTGAGTAGACTCAACACACATATTCTCCACCAGTTTGAGCTCCACCAAGCGTGCCAACGATAATAAAAGGTACCTAGACTGTGTGAATATTTAAAACTCGGGTATTTTATATCAAAGGCTGGTTTAAATGATTCACACTCACTCCCAAAATTCCAGCTCTTCTCTGTGTGCTTGTGTGTGTGCTTAGGCATATCAATTCATATTACATTTCTATGATTTTAGTTTACAATTAAGAGCTTAAAATATAAATGCATAATGAGTTGTGGATATTTATCTCATCAGTATTCTTTTCATTGCAGTCCACAGGTGATGAATGAGAAAACCTTCTGTCAGTAGGGTTGGGCTATGAACTCTGTTCAGAGTTCAGGTTATACAGCCTGTTAATAATGATGAAGAGATTTTAACCATAAACTGTTCTGTGAATTGTAAGTTTTGTAAGAATTGTAAGCTATGGGTTGTCTGTGTAAAAGGAAGCTTATATTTATTGAGCTACATCCTAACTTCCTCAACCTTGGGGTGTGATAGGAAGGCTTTTGAAATAAAGTACAGGCTGACATGCAGTAAGGTCTGTAGGAAAAACTGAAAGTCAGTCAGCATTCCAACGTTTCCCATCAATTAACACAAAAGAACAAAAGCCAATTTATCTCTGCGATGGCAGTGCATCCGGAAAATATTCGCAGCGTTGTGTGCATGTGAGGATAGGAGCTCATCGAAAGGGCATATAAAGTTTTAAACTGAACTCGCATGGAAAGTCATGCTCTGTGCTTGCTGCACAGGCCCACAAACATACAATGGGATTCAAAATATGCCATATTGAATGCTGAGCTGAAGTCAATAAACAGCATTCTGCCGTAAGTGTCTTTTTTGTCGGGGTGGGAGAGGGTTGTGTGAAAGCAGTTTGGCTGGTAAGCGAACTGAAACGGTCCAGATTCTGTGTCTTCATGTGCCTCTCAAAGCATTTCATCATGATGGGTGTGAGTGCTATGGGCTGCTAATCATTGAGGCAGGACACAGTTGATGTCTTTGGCACTGGGATGATGGCAGTTTTGAGGCAGGTAGGCACGACGGCTGAACTCAGCGATGTGTTGAAGATATCTGTGAAGATGTCTGTTAAGATTGATATTGCTTGCCTGATATGAAATTGAAGTGATTGTCATTGTGAGACACTGCAAGCACAGATATGATTGTCCATCAAAATGAGGAGATAAGATCACTTTTACATTCTTAATAAACACATTAAAAAACATACACAGTTGCAAAGTTAAACACAATGCAACCTCTAAATTTGATTCAGATTTTATGTCTTATACACAATGCAGTGAAATGTTTTTTAAAGTAGGACATTGCAAAAACAGTACAACAAAAAAACAGTAAGGATAAACTTGTCACACGAACCGGGATCAGAACAAGAGAGACGTGTAAGAGGAGACGAGACACCGCGGTGCGGCGGGACGCAAGGAGGCAGGTAAGTTCCTCCACGTTAATCTGCGAACGCGTACGGTGTGAGCCGCAACACCACACTGATGTTGTCGTTCGCGTTTTAAGGCACAAGACAGGACCAGTGGGGGTGATGAAGGCTGTCTTCCACTCGTCGCCCTCTCGGATGCGAATCAGGTTATAGGCCGAACGGAGATCCAGCTTTGTAAAGTACTTCACTCCCGAGACGGCGTCGAGGGCGGTGTTGGTTAGGGGAAATGGCGTTTTTTTTTTTTTATAGTGATTTTGTTGGGTCCACGATAATCCACGCACGGTCACAGACCACCATCCTTCTTGGTAACAAAGAAGAACCCTGCCGCGGCCGGGGAGGTCGATGGGCGGATGGTGCCGTTCTGAAGCACCTCCGCCACAAACCGCTCCATGGCCAATTGCTCTGCTTTCGAGAGGGAGTAGAGATGTCCTTTCGGGGGAGTGGTTCCCGGTAGCAGGTCATGTCGCCTGGTCGATGGGGAGGCAGCTGGGCAGCTTTGGCTGGGCTGAAGACGGTGACTAGGTCATGATAACAGGAGGGGATGTTGTCCAACACTGGACGGGTCGGCTCTGGGTTTGAGGTGGCAGACGGGGAGAGCTGTGGCAGAAGGCAATGGCGATGGCAGTGCGCTCCCCACTCCAACACCACGCCACGCCGCTGCATTTCTTCCTGAGACAGGGTTGACCGTCCCAGGTGCATGGGTTCCCCCCTATGGTCCGGAGGAGTGACGGTGGGCTGAGGTGGTGAGAAAGGCGGTCAGGGAGTCCGGTGCCGGGTTGGAGTGGAGGCCGCAGTTTTCGGGAGTGCCAGCGATCAATCCTCAGCGCGAGTTGTATGAGGGCCTCATACGTTGCTGCCATTTCCCGGCTTACCATCTCCCCACGAATTCGCGCGGCCAGTCCTTCAATATAAATCATCCGGAGGGCGTGGGCGTCCAGCAGAGCCTTTGCAGCCAGGGTCCGAAATCGTGCGGTGAACTGGCTGACAGATGAAGAACCCTGGCGTAGATGGTAAAGCTGTGACGCGACGTCTTCCACACCGTCCGGACGGCAAAAGGTGTTTTAATTCCTCCACGAATTCGGAATATGACATGGATGCTGAGTTGGGGGAGCTGATTAGCGTGGCCGCCCACTCCGCCGCGGGACCAACGAGCAGGGTGAGTAGGAGGGCGATTCGGGACCGGGATCTGGGGTAGCGAGGTTGCTGCTCAAAAACCAACGAGAGAGTGGTGAGGAGCGCCTCGCCGCTACCCTCGGTCCCGTTCCAGCGCTCCGCGAGCGCCAAACTGGGTTCGGGAACCGCGGGGGGACGAGGGCTCTGCGCAGCGTTCGTCGCTTCATGCACTCGGTGGGCTGCCGCAGGAAGCGAACCTCCTGTGACAGACATTCAATGAGATTCTCTTGCCGCACTACTCGATCACATAAAGCAGCGAAATCTGAAGCGCGTACGGGCTCGGTCATTCTGTCACACAAACCGGGATCAGACAAGAGACCTCGGTGCGGCGGGAAGTTCCTCCGCGTTAATCTGCGAACGCGGACGGCGTGAGCCACAACACCACACTGATGTTGGACAGGTACGGTCGTACTTTGGTTGAGGGTTTCGGAGCCGAGTCTAATGACGTGTGTCATGCAGCTGGCAGCTGCTCTCTAGCCAATTTATAGGAGTCACGTTACCTCGTTTCCGTGTTGCTCCAAGTCACATGATGGAATGACAAAAGCCAACAAGACATACATTTAAGCATGATATGGAGTGCAGTATTAATGCGAAAATAAATGTGATTGTCATGGGTGGGCTGGACATGGCGATGAAGGAGGACGCATTCGCACGATTTCACGCGACAGGGGGTTTAATACAAACTACAAGCGAGACAAGGGAACATCAACACGCACAATGACCCGACGATGAACAGACACGAACAGGATAGTTTTATACAATTATACAAATATACACCAGGTGAACACGATCAGGGAACATTACACGAGACGAACATGAAACTCCGGTCCGGACTCCGGATCCGGAGTAACCCCTGCCGGTCCGGATCATGACAGTGATATGGATAGTGTCACAGTTGATGCACTGATGAAAAAGTGTGTGAATGAGGAGATAAGATCACTTTCACATTCTTCAAGCATGCAGAAACCTGTTTTTTATACTAAAATAACATACACAGTTGCAAAGTTATATACAATGCAAACTCTAAATTAGATTCAGAGTTTATGTCACCTACGCCATAATATGTTGTATGTCATGCAGTTAAATGCTTTTTGCAAAAAAAAAACAATAGAAACAGTATGCCAGTAAGGAAAAGTACAGGTGCATTACCAACAAGACACACATTTAAGAACAATATGCAGTGGTGTATTAAAGCAGATATTAATGTAATATGGATAGTGCAGATTTTAAAGCACAGCGCATAGTTATAAAGGGTGGAATTACAGAGACAGAGACCGGATCTGCACCTGCACCTGAGTAAAGTAAACCTTTGAAAGTAAACCTTTTCATGTGATGTAAATGGAATTGTCTGCTGACCTCTGAGACAAGCACAGTGGGATGTGAAGCAGGAGCAGCTAAGTACTGTTGTGTTTCAGACATGCAGTCTGTAGTGGTATTCTTAACCTGGGAATATTGATGAATAAACTCTGGCATAATAGATTCAGAGGAAATAACTGAACAGGATGAGCTTGGGCATCTTGTATTGGGGCTGTGGTTGAGGGGGTATGTATATGTCCAGACTGCATTGTCCCTGCTGTTGGCAGATGTTTTCCATTTTCATATTCACTCCCTTGTCGCATGTTATTGTCCACTGCAGTAGGGGCTCTGATCTGATGTTCCAAGTGTCTTGGTGGAGTGCCAAATGTCTGTGGCATTTGGTAGAGGTACAATATCAGGGACCTTCTGGTCATTAAACAACTCTTTTTCTTCATTCAGAAAAGAAGAGATATGTTCAAGCTGCTCTTGGTGGCAGTCCTGTCTTTCCTTATGCTGTGACAGCTGATTAATGAAACATACGATCTGCACTGCTTCCTCTCTGAACAGAGAGCTCTCTCTGCTCCTCTCTGATTCAAACTCTGTCTGAACAGACTTCATAGCCCAACCCTAATCATGACAGCAAGACTTCCAAGTCATCACCTGTGAACATTCCACCTTCCACCAATCAAAGCAGTGTGTATTGCTCTTATCAGTTACACACCTTGTGGGAACATGGAGATCATTTTTTACTTTTTTTTAAGTCTGGCCAGTGTTCACTTTTTTCAATATGGAATGGATGATCTTGGCCAAGGAGAAGTGCTCTCTAACACAGATTTCGGCAGATTTGAGAACAATATTTGAGATTTATGGATCTTTTGTGTATGAAGAAAATGTTTCAGACCTTTGAGTTCAGCTCATGGAAAACGGGAGCAAAAAGTGTTGCATTTATCGGTTTGTTCAGTGTACTTTGGACAGAGAGCCACAGAGGCAGGACTGAGCTGCTGGAAGTACACTGAAAAAAATTAAAGGCAGGCTAAACTTAAAATATAGTTTTAAGATTTAAATATATGATTACAATATGCTTAAAATATTAGGTGTTTACTGTTTTCACTGTGAGAAAAGTGATGCACTGTGAATATTTTCCGGATGCACTGTAATAACCTGTCACGATCCGGTCCGAAAAGGGGTTCACTGTTGACATGTGTAATGTTCCCTAATCGTTTTCACCTGTGTAAAATGTTTAAAGCTGCCCTGTTCGTTTCTGTTAGCTGTCAGGTCTTTAAAGTTATGTTCCATGTTCACCAGTGTCAACGTCTCGGATGTCTCCCCTGTCTTGTACTTCACCATTAAACCCCGGTTTCGTGATGTCAGGTGATTGCGTCCTTCATTCCTCGTCTTCTCGTCACTCTTCGTCCTCCTCTCTGTACACCCGCCTCATCATGCCCGCATAGTTGTGACAAATTGGTTTTTGTTCTTTTGTGTTAATTGATGGGAAACATTGGAATGCTGACTGACTTTCAGTTTCTCCAGAAAAGGGAGAGTTTCCTACAGACCTTGCTGCATGTCAGCCTGTACTTTATATCACAGGCCTTCCTATCACACCCCAAGGTTGAGGAAGTTAAGATATAGCTCAATAGATATAAACTTCATTTTACACAGACAACCCATAGCCTTTGATAAAAACGTACGATTCACAGGACAGTTTATGGTTAAAATCTCTTCGTCATTATTAACAGGCTGTATAACCTGAACTCTGAACAGAGTTCATAGCCCAACCCTACTGACAGAAAGTTTTCTCATTCATCACCTGTGGACTGAAGAGAATGAAGAGAATACTGATGAGAGAAATATGCACAACTCTACATGTTGTAACCTGACTTATCAGGACCTTAGGACATTCAAAGCAGTGTGTATGACTGTTATATTTTATACATGTTGTGTGAATGGGGCAGTGGTGGCCTAGCGGTTAAGGAAGCGGCCCTGTAATCAGAAGGTTGCCGGTTCGAATCCCGATCTGCCAAGGTGCCACTGAGGTGCCACTGAGCAAAGCAACGTCCCCACACACTGCTCCCCGTGCGCCTGTCATGGCTGCCCACTGTTCACCAAGGGTGATGAGTTAAATGCAGAGGACAAATTTCACTGTGCTGCTGCGTATCACATGTGACAATCACTTCACTTTCAAAGAAAGATTTCAAAAGAAAGATGAATGAAGAGATAAGATCACTTTCACATTCTTCCAAACCAGGCAGCTTTCAAGCATGCAGAAACCTGTTATTTTATACTAAAATAACAAAATATCAAAGTTATATACAATGCAACCTCTAAAAGGTTATATATTTATTAAGGGTGGAATTACAGAGACCAGATCTGCACCTGATGCAGGGCCAGAATGGACTGAGGGAAGAAGCTCTTCCTCGTTCTTTCTGTTTTGGCTTTAAGGGAGCAGAAGTGCTTTCCTAACCTCAAAAGAGAAAGAGTCCATTGTCAGGATGACAAAAAAAAATTCTGGCAGGTGCAAAAGCTGAAAGAATCAAAGTAGGATAGATGGTACAAGTACACCAACCTTTACATGTGACTAAAAATATTTTTAAATACAAACCAAGCATGAAGTCAATGGAATTGTCTGCTGACCTCTGAGACAAGATTGTCTCAAGGCACAAATCTGGGGAAGGTTACAGAAAATCTTTTGCTGCTTTTAAGATCAGTGGCCTCCATCATCCGTGAATGGAGGAAACCAGGCACTGCTGATCACCAGACCAATACCATCCCTCCAGGAAAGCATGATGGTGGCAGAATCATGCTGTGGGATGATTTTCAGCAGTAGGAACTGGGAGACTAGTCAGGATAGAGGGAAAGATGATGGCAGCAATGTACAGAGACAACCTGGATGAAAACTTGCTCCAGAGCACTCTTGAACAGCCCACAAACACAAACAACCCATAGCTGTTGATAAAAATGTACAAGTCACAGAACAGCTCATGGTCAGTGTTGGGGAGTAATGGAATACATGTACCGGCGTTACGTATTTAGAATACAAAATATGAGTAACTGTATCTCGTTACAGTTTAAATGAGTGGACCACGCAGCGTGTTCTGTGTTCTGTCGAAACATGCTGCCTATCAAGTTGTGCTTCCTAGCAGATCTGCGCATGCGCAGTCCGTCATGTTTGTGCTCTGTTTAAGTGCCCATAAATCCATGCTACCCCTGAAATTGTAAATAAATATGATTTGATTCACTATTACACCATGCTCTTTATACTGTTACAGTGCACATGGACTGAGTGTGTGTAAGGTGACACGCCTTCACCCAGTTTAACCTCGCCGCTCGGAGGGTGGAACGGAGACGGCTGTAATTGGCCGCTTTCTGCCATGAGGAAGGTCGGTCCTAATCAAAAAGAGGGTAATTTTTCTTGTGCAAGGCTACTTTTTATTTTAACTAAGTGATGTAATATGTTGGTGACCATAACAGTAAATACTTTTCAATGGCATATTTTATGTTTCTCTTCCACTTTTCAGCTTTATAAATAAAGAAATGGTTGGTGAAAAACAGGGATTTTTATTATCTGTGATTGCAACATTCATGTAGTTGTAAAAAGCATGACAATATATTAAGTAATCCAAAGTATTCAGAATACATTACTCACATTGAGTAACTTAACGGAATACGTTACAAAATACATTTTGGGGCATGTATTCTGTAATCTGTAATGGAATACATTTCAAAAGTAACCTTCCCAACCCTTCTTATGGTTAATATCTCTTCTTCAGTATTAACAGGCTGTATAACCTGAACTCTGAACAGAGTTCATAGCCCAACCCTAATCATGACAGCAAGATTTACAATTCCTACTATTCCACCTTAGGACAATCAAAGCAGTGTGTATTGCTGTTATCAGTTACACACCTTGTGGGAACAAGGAGATAAGATCATTTCTTATCGAAACATGCTGCCTATCAAGTTGTGCTTCCTAGCAGATCTGCGCAGTCCGTCAAGTTTGTGCTCTGTTTCAGTGCCCATAAATCCATGCTACCCCTGAAATTGTAAATAAATATGATTTGATTCACTATTACACCATGCTCTTTATACTGTTACAGTGCACATGGACTGAGTGTGTGTAAGGTTGTCACGTCCATGCGGGCATGACGCGGCAGGTGAACGTAGAGGAGGACGAGGAGTGACGAGGAATGACGAGGAATGGAGGACGCTTTCACCTGACATCACGGAACAGGGGTTTAATGGTGAATCACAGGACAGGGGAGACATCCGAGACGTAGACACTGGTGAACACGGAACATAACTTCAAAGACCTGACAGCGAACAGAAACGAACAGGGCAGCTTTATACAATTAACACAGGTGAAAACGATTAGGGAACATTACACAGGACAACAATTAAACTCCGGTCCGGATCCTGATCCTGACCCGGACCGGAGTAACCCCCATTTCGGACCGGATCCTGACAAAGGTGACACGCCTTCACCCAGTTTAACCTCGCCGCTCGGAGGGTGGAACGGAGACGGCTGTAATTGGCCGCTTTCTGCCATGAGGAAGGTCGGTCCTAATCAAAAAGAGGGTCATTTTTCTTGTGCAAGGCTACTTTTTATTTTAACTAAGTGATGTAATATGTTGGTGACCATAACAGTAAATACTTTTCAATGGCATATTTTATGTTTCTCTTCCACTTTTCAGCTTTATAAATAAAGAAATGGTTGGTGAAAAACATGGATTTTTATTATCTGTGATTGCAACATTCATGTAGTTGTAAAAAGCATGACAATATATTAAGTAATCCAAAGTATTCAGTAATCCAAAGTAATCAAAGTATACATTACTCACATTGAGTAACTTAACGGAATACATTACAAAATACATTTTGGGGCATGTATTCTGTAATCTGTAATGGAATACATTTCAAAAGTAACCTTCCCAACCCTTCTTATGGTTAATATCTCTTCTTCAGTATTAACAGGCTGTATAACCTGAACTCTGAACAGAGTTCATAGCCCAACCCTAATCATGACAGCAAGATTTACAATTCCTACTATTCCACCTTAGGACAATCAAAGCAGTGTGTATTGCTGTTATCAGTTACACACCTTGTGGGAACAAGGAGATAAGATCATTTTCACTTTTTTTTAAGTGTTCACTTTTTTTTAGTATAAAATAGATTTTCTTGGCCAAGGAGAAGTGCTCACTAACAGATTTCAATATTTGAGAACAATATTTGAGATTTATGGATCTTTTGTGTGTGAAGAAAATGTTTGAGATCTTGGAGTTCAGCTCATGGAAAACGGGAGCAAAAGTTGTTGCATTTATCTGTTTGTTCAGTGTACTTAGGAAAGAGAGCCACAGAGGCAGACTCAGCTGCTGGAAGTACACTGAAAAAAATATAGTTTTAAGTTATAAATATACCTTTACAATATGCTAAAATATTAGGTGTGACAGATTCCTTCAATTTTATCCTGTTTAGGTTGGTTTACTCTTTTCATTGTGAGATACAGAGATAAAGCATCAAAAATTAGCACAGCAGTAGATAAATTAAATTGTCAATAACATCTGGGGTCATTCATTCTTTGTCGCTGAGAGAATCATTTCAAGTGGCCACCACCAGCACAGGAACCACATGGACAAGAGCCACTGGGACAGATTACAACACAGCAAGGTAATGGCAGGCTTCTTGTCTGGTCAACAGAGGATTCTGCATGAAGGGCAGAGACAGTAGATGAACAGAAGGGGCCTGTCATGTGCACCTCCAGTCAACTGTCATGTACACCTCCAGGACCTCTGTTAAGCCCCCAGTGGTTCTACTTTCCATTCAACCAAATCTGCTAAGTGCTACAAAGTAAAAACAGCTAACAAAGATAAAACCAACAAGGGTATGCTCTATCAAAATTGTGGGTTTTCAGAGGACACAATTCATTGTGTGCACCATGTATTTCATTTAATCACTTCAATAAAAAAAAAACGAAAAAAAAACCATGTTAAATATTTTAAATAATATCAACCTAAATAAAACAAACTTTTGCCACCAATTCCATGGGAGGTGCTGCTCGTGTTTTCTGTCTCTGGGACGTCCGAGGAGGACCCACACCCATATGTGCGGTGTGCTTTTGACCTCTTCTCCATATTAAATTTTTCTGCGCCAACACAGGACAAGAAGGCGAGAAACAGCTCCCTGGGTAATCTGGAGGGGGCTAATACAGTGTTATTGAGATTCCCTGCAGCTTCATGCTACTGCACCACTCACACTTGCCATACATCCTTGCACCAGATCACTTGCACTATTGGATTGAGCATCTAATCTGAGGACCCCATGCATCTAATCCTACTCCATGCACCACACCTGTGCACAGTCTGCTCACACACCTTTAAAACTCTGGTACACCCGTTAATGACTGTCTGAATTTCAACTGGTAATGTGGCTGAGTGGTTCTGTTGAAAGTTATATTTGTTTTGTGAATAAATTTTAGTCTTTGACAAAACTGCATCTGGGTCCTGTGCATTGGCTGCTCTCCCCGTGACATTACACTTCCTTTTTCCCAGTCTTCAGTCCACTGTGCAACCTTGTTTTGGCCTCCGTTTTTAAACAGGCATAAGAAGACAGCAGCATGGTCCATTAAGACAAAAATCAGATTGAGCTGTTTTCTTTTGTAACCTTCTGAGAATATTGCTATTGCCTATGCTCTAATTCTAATAAACAAAGTTTAAAAAAAAAAAAAAAAAAAAAAGACAAAAATCAGATCTGTAACGGACCTTAAACAGTGTAGCTGTGAATTAATTTCTTTTTACCTCTATGGGGGGGTGATTTTTAGCCTGTTGGCCTGTTTCCGGTAAGACGATGGCGCAACAGCTCGCAATGGTGCTTTTTTGTACACCAGAAAAAGACACATGGACATCAGGAAAACAAGGACCATGTCTATCAGAAACAATTCTTCCATCTTCATCATTCTGACCTACAGATTGACTTTCCGGACTTTCAAGGACAACTGCATGCTAGTCTAAGAGCTGATCCCAGTCAACCGGCTCTCCAGTCCGTCCTATTATCCAATGTCTCTTCCCTGAACAATAAACTGGACTACATCAATCTACAGCGGAATATAGAGAGTGCTGCGTCATTGATTTTACTGAGATGTGGCTCAGCTCAGCTTACAGCATTTTGTGCCGACAGGAATGCGGCGTTGTGCGGCCCGCGGCGGCGGTGCCAGAATGATGCCAGAACTCTGTGCATCGCTGGTGGACTTTGTGACTGATATGCAGACCTTTTTATCTACCAAGGGAATTCACCTCACTTTTCATTATCAAAGTGTACATTCCACCCAGCGCTAATGCGAAGGCGGTGCTCAAAAATGAAAATGCTCCATGCCATCCACCTGCTCCTGACTCCTTTTTTCGAGTTGACCTTGTATGCCCTTTTTTTCACATCTGATGTTGCTGACCTTTCACTCCGTCTCTGTCCCTGCCTCGTCCTTGGATGGACCTGTTTGGTGCTCCACTGACTCATGCTGCCTCTACTACCCACCAAGTTCCAGTACAGCTATGCCATGGTAATGCCAGCTCTCTCTGCTTCCTCTCGTACTGCAAACCCTGCCAATGTTTAGAGACGCTGCAACCAACGGTGACAACATCATCAACTTGTAGGCGTACACGACATCAGTGAACAGCTACATCAGCAAATGCACTGATGACATTACAGTCTTCAAGTCCATCACCACATGATCAAACAAGAAGTCATCCACAGGTATGTGAACTGGACTGAAACAGGACTAAAAACTGTGACAATGACCCCTGGATCTTGGACTTGTTAACTGAGAGACCTCAGTCTGTTCGGATCAAGAACAGCGTCTCCAGCACCACCTCACTACGCACTGATGCTCCTCAGGGCTGTGTGCTCAGTCCAATGCTGTTCACCCTGTTGACCCACAACTGTGCAGTGATGCACAGCTCCAACCACATCAAGCTTGCCGATGACAACCGTGGTGGGTCACATTAGCAAGAACAATGAGTCAGCATAAAGAGAGGAGGTGCAACGACTGATGGACAACAATCTATTTCTGAACGTGGGCATAACAAAGGAGATGATTGTTGACTTCAGAAGACAACGGAGGGACCACTCACCACTGAACATCGATGGACCTTGTGTGGAGATAGTCAAGAACACAAAGTTCCTCTGTGTTCATCTAGAGGAGAACTGGACTCTCAACACCAGCTCAACAGCCAAGAAAGCCCTGCAGCATCTTTACTTCCTGTGGAGGCTGAGGAAAACCCATCCCCCACCACCCATCCACACCACCTTCTACAGAGGGACTCTTCAGAGCATTCTAACCAGCTCCATCCCTGTCTGGTTTGGGAACTTACGGTGGATAGTGAGAACAGCTGAGAAGATAATCAGAGTCTCTCCATAATGGATATTTACCACACACACACATCAGGAAAGCTGCCAGCATTGTGAACGATTCTACACACTCCTCACATGCACTCTTCACCCTCCAACCATCTGGGAAAAGGAACTGAAGCATTTGGGAAGTCACTGCCAGTCTGTGCAACAGCTTCATCCCACAGGCCGTCAGACACCTGAACACACAGGAACTTTTGACACTGACACACACACTACCTCTGTTATATTGAGTGATATTATCCATCTGTAATATTATCTATTAACGCACCGTTCAAAATGCAATGTTTGCACTAATTTACTTTGCACATTTATTTGCGCTGTCTGTCTCATTGTTGTCTACATGTTTTAGTTAAAAGCTACTCTTGCACTGCCTGTGTCCCCTCTTGGCACTTTATCTAGCACAGTTTGTCTGTATCACACATGTGCACTTTATGTCACTATGAAACTTTTTAATTCTTCAAATGTTACAGGTAGCACCAGGTTCCGGAGAAATTATCATTTGTTTCACTTTGTATCATCTAACACGTATATAGCTGAAATTAAAATAAAGTTCAACTTCAACAATTTGTTGGTGGAGGTTAAGAAGTGTACATTAAGGGTGATTTTATAGATGTCTACTGTTTCAATTAGCACACATTTCAAGTTGATTGTTAGGTGCTGAACGAAAGCCTCATGTATAGATATATATTTAATTTGTTAGAACAAATTAACTTTAACATGGCTGTGCTTCCTTTATTTTATATCTTTGGGTTTGGCCTATGACACTTACGCCAAATTCATCCTTGCCATAATACATTTTTCAGCATTTTGGGTTGTGTCATCAGAATCATATATTCCTCCCAACTGAACACACTATAAAAACTATATAAAACCATTTCAAACTAAAATAATTGTGTTATTAATAGTATGTCATTAATCCTGTCAGTAATTATTTAAAATATTTAGACTGACAACCCCAATAAATTATTAAACGTTAAAGGACAACTCTTTTCGCATTCAAATGTAATTTTTTTTATAAAACACAGAATTTTTGGGCAGCGTCCAACATGGCTTCCAGGACTTAATATTGGATGATGAACTGTTTTGTTTCAGTTCTGGGTCATTGGTCTCTTGAGCAATGCAGTAAATGTAAATTTAAATTTAAATGTAAATGCAGTGCCCCCTGTGGGCCAGGAGATGACATGATCAACAATGATCCCTTGTATGAATGACAGAAAATTAAAGCTATTAAAACAGAAAAGACCTGATGTTAAATAGCCCACCTCAGGTGGACCCACCAAACTCGAGATATGAAATAAAAAAGATATTAATAGTAATAAACAAATATCTTTTGAATTTTATGAGCAGCTAAGGCATCAGCTTTGATCAGGAAATGTGCAGAAAAAAATGCACACCTGGTAGACCCTCCTAAACAAGATGATTGGCTCTGTGCAGTTCAGCCCACTCTAAGATCACTACAAATACAGCAGGAATTCTTCACACACACACTTTTGCTCTCACCTCTTGCACAACCTTCAGGAGTACGGGAATGGCTTCAAATCCTGTAAACAAGATTTTTGTGTACGAGCATCCTGACTTTCAAGGAGTGAGCCGGGAGTTCACTGAGTATTGTCCAGACCTTCGGGATGTTAGTTTTAATGACTGTATCTCCTCTGTGAAGGTCATAGGGCAGCCATGGGTGTTATACGAACACCCCCACTGTCAGGGTGCCATGTTCTACTTTGAGGAGGGTGAATGTCGATCAGTGGTGTGGCATGATGCAATTTCTTCACTGGAACAGGTGAAAGAAGATCTGACAAATCCTCAGATCACACTGTATGAGAATCAAAACTATGGGGGTAGGAGCATTACCCTCAACTGTGAGACCAACTTATGTTTTGGCAGTTTCAATGATATGATTTCTTCCTGCCGAGTGGACAGAGGAGCATGGGTCCTCTATGAGCATCCAAACAGAGGTGGTCGTTCAATTCTGGTCAGAGCTGGAAGAAAATTTCCAAGCATAGGCTGGATTGACAACCAAGTGTCTTGGGTTCGTCCTCTTAAACCTGGGAGACCCAAGATAACAGCAGAGCTCATCTGGGACAAGAAAGAAGAAAACACCAAATCAGTCGTCATTGACTCCATATGTGGTGTGAATCGTGGAAAACGTGAGCAGACCTTCTCCTCTGAGCTCAGTCGGGAGTATGAAGGTTCTGTCACCGAGAGCTTCAACTTCAGCAATGCTACACAGATAACTGTGGGGATGTCATTTGGGTTTGATATTGGTATAGTGAAATCAGAGGTCAATGTGTCTGTGAGTAACACTTTCACTGTGGAGAAGGGGAGCAGCAACACCAAGACGGAAAAGAAGGGTGTGAAGATTTCCATACCAGCCACCATTCATCCACACACCAAGCTCACTGTGAATGTTGTGAGAAAAGAGGTTGATGTGAAGGTTCCAGTCAAGATAACGATCCAGTCAGGCTATAGCTCTTCGACTGAATACGGGGAATACAGGTGCCAGGCTGGAAACTCGATCTTGGCTGAATACCAAGAAGAGGACATTTAAGGCTTAAGTAAAAAAAAAAAAAAAAAGAATTATAACCATATCATATAGACAGCAAACTAAATACTACTTACTAATAATAAACTTAATTTTTACTTTGTAATCTTATACGCCATAACCTATAGAGCATTTCTCGATTTCATTTTTCCATAACTAAAATGCTTAAAATGTAAGTCTGTCAGTCTTTATATATTGGTGTACCTCTTGTGATTTACATAAAGCTGGTGTGATTTTTCCTATATGTTAACCTAAATTTATTAGTACAAGTGAAGTGATTGTCATTGTGGCAATTATTATTAAATGATTAGCATTATTAAACTAAGCATTTTTTCTTTGATGCATCAAATGTTAATTTCTTGTAGTTATGCATTAACTAAGGTCCAGCAAAACAATTATTTTATCCACATGCAATCACATGCCACTGGGGATGCCTGTTACTGTGCATTTGTTCATGCTGGTCCGAGGCCACGGTAAACAGGGAGGGCTGCATCAGGAGAGGCATCCAGCATAAAAAAACTCTATTCATGCAGACAACCACACAAGTTGATCAGCAGTGATCTCCCATAACAGGAGATATCAAAGGGAGACTATGAACAGACAATACACAATAATTATGTATATTCTGGATAAGCAGATTTGCAATACCTATGAGAATCATGAGATCAGAGTGATATATTATGGAATAAAATAACACATATGTATATACAGATTAAAGAAATGAAAACAAACATCTAATTTCTGGAATGTGTTCTCTTTTTAGACATCAGAAGCATTATTGTCTTCACAAATTTCAGAAGAGTTCAGGTTTTTCTCAGAACTCAGTGACTAAAACAACAAAAAGAAAGAAAAGCCTCGTTTTCATTTAAAATGAGTCACCAGTGGTTTAACACACCAGGGGCCTGTTTCAGAAAGGAGGTTACAAGTGAAAAATGTTAAGCCTGAAATGAGAGAAACTCTGGTTTTTCCGTTTCAAAGTGGCAGGTTTGTCAAACTCGAGAAAGCAGGGTAAGTCAAGCCTGTTTCTGAAAGAGAGGTAACTTTTACCCAGAGTCAGTTACCGTGGTAACTTACTCTGTGAACCTAACCTGGTCAGGAACCTGTTTTATTCTCTAAACTAATGGAAGCTTACTGTAGAATATCGGGTATGCGGAGCATATTAGTAAGGCCACTGTATGCAGAGCTGTACAGAAAGTGTGCTTCGCTCTGAAACGCTGCACATTTGTGTAGTGTTTCCTGGCCACAAACCCCTGGGAGTCATCAAAGAGGAATTTTACAGAATTGCTGGTCTGTAGTGTTCAAATGTTTTTAATATGAAAAAATATATATGTTCAGTTAATGAAATTTTGCTGTGCCCTCTGAAAGTAACCTAATATTCAAAATTACCTTCAGGATTTCCCAATGTGGTTGGATGCATTGATGGCACGCATATCTTTCCTATCTTTGCACCAAGTGAAAATGAGGCATACTATGTTAACAGAAAGTCAATCCACAGTATTAATGTGGAGGTACACTGAGTTACATGCAGTTTAGAATGGTGAAATACCATATAGCAATACTATATCTCATATCTTATTCTTTCCACTGTGAAGATCATATGTGATGCTGCACATATTATCACCAATATTGAGGCCAAGTGGATCGGCTCTGTTAATGACTCACGAATATATATTGTGAGTCTACCCTAAGCAGTGGTAAGTAAATGTATGCATTACACACTTGGGCACTTCAATGCAGCACTAAACCAATGTAAACTTTTTTTACAGCTGCTTTTAAAGCAGTTGACTGCTTTCTACTGGGGGATAGGGGCAACCCATGCCAGCCTACACTGGTAACCCCTTACCCAGAGCCTGAACAAGCACCACAGCATTGATTCAGTGTGGCACATAGTAAAACTAGAGGCAGTGCCAGTGCCTACGTCACCTCAGGGTCACCCCTGAGAGGGCCTGCGGCATCAATGTGGCATGTGTAGTTCTCCATAATATTGCCATTTTTAAAGGGGAACAACAGCCTGCCCTACACATACATGACCCAGGGGAAGACCCCATCCACACTGCAGATTTCCAGGATAGAAGCGTGGTCCAAGACCGTATAAGCAACTATTCATTCTCTGATTAATTCAGCCACCACCACAAAAAAGAAAATTAAAGAAAAAATAGGTCACAACAATTTATTTGGTCTTTATTCCCTACAAATTAAAAAGCAACTGTTAAAATTCTATATTCTTTCCAAACTTTTATATAATCCACTAATCACAATACACACCTTAACTGTAGCTTGTGTTTCAGAATCTCGATTTTAGGACCTGTCGATTGTTTTTTTCTATTTGTTTAAGCAGATGCATTCTATATAACTTCTTTACTGGTAACTGAAAATACAGTAGATTAGGGTTACATTATGTTGTACATGACTTCCATTTAATTAAACTCTGGCGTTTACGGTACATCACTGAACTGTGCTCTCTGGATCAGCAGAAATGGTGTCCTCATCCCCTACATCCTGAGAAGATGAGCATTTGGTTTAGCACACTTTATAATATTACGTACCCAACTCAATACACCAGAAATTAGGACACTTACAACTGCCTGGGTTTCTGTTAAGACAGGAGGATCCGCAAAAGGCAGACATTGCCATCAGAATCTTTTGAGACCAATCCAAAAATGAAAGAAAATAAGTACATTTTATATATGTGTGTGTGTGTGTGTGTATGGGTGTGGGTGTGTGCAGCCCTCTTACATTTGTGTCCTGGGGAGTGACTGGCTCTGATGAACACCCTACAGGAATTCCCTCAGCCACTGGCCTTCCAGAGTTCAGACTCAGGGCCATCTCCTCAGCATTTGTGAGTGGTGGTGGCGCAGGGCCTCCCCCAGTCTGGCGAGCGTCTGCCTTCTTTCTGTTGGCTGAAGAGACATCAAATGAAAAAGAGCACTGTATGAAAACGGCATTAGACATTTATTGCCATTTACATAAGTGTCATTTGTAAAATAAAAAAATACCTACATCCATGACATGCTCAAACCTTACCTGATTGAATTATGTTACAATTAGATTCAATACCATAGTTTTTCACTACTGGCTCTCAACCCCCCTCCTGCAGGAGGCTTCCCCTCCTGCTTCCCCACCTGCGGCCCCACCAGCACAAAGAAATGTCACCACAAATGTGAGTGTCGCATGTTATTGTTTTAGGGGGCCAGGACACATAGCCAGAGTCTATTATGCAGTGCTATGTGGTACAGCCAGAGGATGGCAGAAACGGACAATATATACTGTGTATATTGTGTTATTGATAAACCTCTCTTGAACAAGTGACAAATTTGCACAGTACTGTTTAAAATGAGGCGAAATATTTTGAGAAAAAATATTAATTCATAAATTACACTTCTCTGACGTGTCAATGATTTATTAATGAATTTCATGTCATAATATTGCAGATACTTCTTGTAGGTTTTCTGTCTATATTATGAGCCATTGCTTCAAGTTGTGGGAATAGGCATAGAGACAACTTCTGGCCCACAAGGTGGCATTACAGTCTCATTTTTGTGATTAACTTCCCCACCTGTTTCTTCTGTGTCCTGATCGACCTGCTTCACCTGCTTGCATTTAATTGAATTCAGCAGACACAATACAGCAAATTACGGCAAACTGCTTCTCTTTCTCTTGTCATGCAATTTTTGAATTTTCTATGATGTTTCATATCATAAAGGTTTTTGAAAAAGCGAGAGCAATTACACATTTTCTGTGTTAATTGTGGAATTGACATTTACAGCTGCTAAAACTGAAATCACAACCTGTCAGAATTTATTAAAAAATAAAACATTGAATGTATGCTTACATTTAACATTTTTGCATTTTATATTAGACAAATGGTTACTATTATCTCTCAAAACATCTCCGTCAAAAAATATTTTGCTGCACTATCTTTTGTGCACTGTGCCTTGGGACTAGCCTTGCTACTAGAAAAGACCTGATGTTAAATAGCCCACCTCAGGTGGACCCACCAAACTCGAGATATGAAATAAAAAAGATATTAATAGTAATAAACAAATATCTTTTGAATTTTATGAGCAGCTAAGGCATCAGCTTTGATCAGGAAATGTGCAGAAAAAAATGCACACCTGGTAGACCCTCCTAAACAAGATGATTGGCTCTGTGCAGTTCAGCCCACTCTAAGATCACTACAAATACAGCAGGAATTCTTCACACACACACTTTTGCTCTCACCTCTTGCACAACCTTCAGGAGTACGGGAATGGCTTCAAATCCTGTAAACAAGATTTTTGTGTACGAGCATCCTGACTTTCAAGGAGTGAGCCGGGAGTTCACTGAGTATTGTCCAGACCTTCGGGATGTTAGTTTTAATGACTGTATCTCCTCTGTGAAGGTCATAGGGCAGCCATGGGTGTTATACGAACACCCCCACTGTCAG
This sequence comes from Denticeps clupeoides, assembly GCF_900700375.1. Lineage (NCBI taxonomy): Eukaryota > Metazoa > Chordata > Actinopteri > Clupeiformes > Denticipitidae > Denticeps > Denticeps clupeoides. The sequence continues at coordinate 57,583 of NW_021629799.1, read as the reverse complement.
GGTGCCCAGTTCTACTTTGAGGAGGGTGAATGTCGATCAGTGGTGTGGCATGATGCAATTTCTTCACTGGAACAGGTGAAAGAAGATCTGACAAATCCTCAGATCACACTGTATGAGAATCAAAACTATGGGGGTAGGAGCATTACCCTCAACTGTGAGACCAACTTATGTTTTGGCAGTTTCAATGATATGATTTCTTCCTGCCGAGTGGACAGAGGAGCATGGGTCCTCTATGAGCATCCAAACAGAGGTGGTCGTTCAATTCTGGTCAGAGCTGGAAGAAAATTTCCAAGCATAGGCTGGATTGACAACCAAGTGTCTTGGGTTCGTCCTCTTAAACCTGGGAGACCCAAGATAACAGCAGAGCTCATCTGGGACAAGAAAGAAGAAAACACCAAATCAGTCGTCATTGACTCCATATGTGGTGTGAATCGTGGAAAACATGAGCAGACCTTCTCCTCTGAGCTCAGTCGGGAGTATGAAGGTTCTGTCACCGAGAGCTTCAACTTCAGCAATGCTACACAGATAAGTGTGGGGATGTCATTTGGGTTTGATATTGGTATAGTGAAATCAGAGGTCAATGTGTCTGTGAGTAACACTTTCACTGTGGAGAAGGGGAGCAGCAACACCAAGACGGAAAAGAAGGGTGTGAAGATCTCCATACCAGCCACCATTCATCCACACACCAAGCTCACTGTGAATGTAGTGAGAAAAGAGGTTGATGTGAAGGTTCCAGTCAAGATAACGATCCAGTCAGGCTATAGCTCTTCGACTGAATACGGGGAATACAGGTGCCAGGCTGGAAACTCGATCTTGGCTGAATACCAAGAAGAGGACATTTAAGGCTTAAGTAAAAAAAAAAAAAAAAAGAATTATAACCATATCATATAGACAGCAAACTAAATACTACTTACTAATAATAAACTTAATTTTTACTTTGTAATCTTATACGCCATAACCTATAGAGCATTTCTTGATTTCATTTTTCCATAACTAAAATGCTTAAAATGTAAGTCTGTCAGTCTTTATATATTGGTGTACCTCTTGTGATTTACATAAAGCTGGTGTGATTTTTCCTATATGTTAACCTAAATTTATTAGTACAAGTGAAGTGATTGTCATTGTGGCAATTATTATTAAATGATTAGCATTATTAAACTAAGCATTTTTTCTTTGATGCATCAAATGTTAATTTCTTGTAGTTATGCATTAACTAAGGTCCAGCAAAACAATTATTTTATCCACATGCAATCACATGCCACTGGGGATGCCTGTTACTGTGCATTTGTTCATGCTGGTCCGAGGCCACGGTAAACAGGGAGGGCTGCATCAGGAGAGGCATCCAGCATAAAAAAACTCTATTCATGCAGACAACCACACAAGTTGATCAGCAGTGATCTCCCATAACAGGAGATATCAAAGGGAGACTATGAACAGACAATACACAATAATTATGTATATTCTGGATAAGCAGATTTGCAATACCTATGAGAATCATGAGATCAGAGTGATATATTATGGAATAAAATAACACATATGTATATACAGATTAAAGAAATGAAAACAAACATCTAATTTCTGGAATGTGTTCTCTTTTTAGACATCAGAAGCATTATTGTCTTCACAAATTTCAGAAGAGTTCAGGTTTTTCTCAGAACTCAGTGACTAAAACAACTAAAAGAAAGAAAAGCCTCGTTTTCATTTAAAATGAGTCACCAGTGGTTTAACACACCAGGGGCCTGTTTCAGAAAGGAGGTTACAAGTGAAAAATGTTAAGCCTGAAATGAGAGAAACTCTGGTTTTTCCGTTTCAAAGTGGCAGGTTTGTCAAACTCGAGAAAGCAGGGTAAGTCAAGCCTGTTTCTGAAAGAGAGGTAACTTTTACCCAGAGTCAGTTACCGTGGTAACTTACTCTGTGAACCTAACCTGGTCAGGAACCTGTTTTATTCTCTAAACTAATGGAAGCTTACTGTAGAATATCGGGTATGCGGAGCATATTAGTAAGGCCACTGTATGCAGAGCTGTACAGAAAGTGTGCTTCGCTCTGAAACGCTGCACATTTGTGTAGTGTTTCCTGGCCACAAACCCCTGGGAGTCATCAAAGAGGAATTTTACAGAATTGCTGGTCTGTAGTGTTCAAATGTTTTTAATATGAAAAAATATATATGTTCAGTTAATGAAATTTTGCTGTGCCCTCTGAAAGTAACCTAATATTCAAAATTACCTTCAGGATTTCCCAATGTGGTTGGATGCATTGATGGCACGCATATCTTTCCTATCTTTGCACCAAGTGAAAATGAGGCATACTATGTTAACAGAAAGTCAATCCACAGTATTAATGTGGAGGTACACTGAGTTACATGCAGTTTAGAATGGTGAAATACCATATAGCAATACTATATCTCATATCTTATTCTTTCCACTGTGAAGATCATATGTGATGCTGCACATATTATCACCAATATTGAGGCCAAGTGGATCGGCTCTGTTAATGACTCACGAATATATATTGTGAGTCTACCCTAAGCAGTGGTAAGTAAATGTATGCATTACACACTTGGGCACTTCAATGCAGCACTAAACCAATGTAAACTTTTTTTACAGCTGCTTTTAAAGCAGTTGACTGCTTTCTACTGGGGGATAGGGGCAACCCATGCCAGCCTACACTGGTAACCCCTTACCCAGAGCCTGAACAAGCACCACAGCATTGATTCAGTGTGGCACATAGTAAAACTAGAGGCAGTGCCAGTGCCTACGTCACCTCAGGGTCACCCCTGAGAGGGCCTGCGGCATCAATGTGGCATGTGTAGTTCTCCATAATATTGCCATTTTTAAAGGGGAACAACAGCCTGCCCTACACATACATGACCCAGGGGAAGACCCCATCCACACTGCAGATTTCCAGGATAGAAGCGTGGTCCAAGACCGTATAAGCAACTATTCATTCTCTGATTAATTCAGCCACCACCACAAAAAAGAAAATTAAAGAAAAAATAGGTCACAACAATTTATTTGGTCTTTATTCCCTACAAATTAAAAAGCAACTGTTAAAATTCTATATTCTTTCCAAACTTTTATATAATCCACTAATCACAATACACACCTTAACTGTAGCTTGTGTTTCAGAATCTCGATTTTAGGACCTGTCGATTGTTTTTTTCTATTTGTTTAAGCAGATGCATTCTATATAACTTCTTTACTGGTAACTGAAAATACAGTAGATTAGGGTTACATTATGTTGTACATGACTTCCATTTAATTAAACTCTGGCGTTTACGGTACATCACTGAACTGTGCTCTCTGGATCAGCAGAAATGGTGTCCTCATCCCCTACATCCTGAGAAGATGAGCATTTGGTTTAGCACACTTTATAATATTACGTACCCAACTCAATACACCAGAAATTAGGACACTTACAACTGCCTGGGTTTCTGTTAAGACAGGAGGATCCGCAAAAGGCAGACATTGCCATCAGAATCTTTTGAGACCAATCCAAAAATGAAAGAAAATAAGTACATTTTATATATGTGTGTGTGTGTGTGTGTATGGGTGTGGGTGTGTGCAGCCCTCTTACATTTGTGTCCTGGGGAGTGACTGGCTCTGATGAACACCCTACAGGAATTCCCTCAGCCACTGGCCTTCCAGAGTTCAGACTCAGGGCCATCTCCTCAGCATTTGTGAGTGGTGGTGGCGCAGGGCCTCCCCCAGTCTGGCGAGCGTCTGCCTTCTTTCTGTTGGCTGAAGAGACATCAAATGAAAAAGAGCACTGTATGAAAACGGCATTAGACATTTATTGCCATTTACATAAGTGTCATTTGTAAAATAAAAAAATACCTACATCCATGACATGCTCAAACCTTACCTGATTGAATTATGTTACAATTAGATTCAATACCATAGTTTTTCACTACTGGCTCTCAACCCCCCTCCTGCAGGAGGCTTCCCCTCCTGCTTCCCCACCTGCGGCCCCACCAGCACAAAGAAATGTCACCACAAATGTGAGTGTCGCATGTTATTGTTTTAGGGGGCCAGGACACATAGCCAGAGTCTATCATGCAGAGCTATGTGGTACAGCCAGAGGATGGCAGAAACGGACAATATATACTGTGTATATTGTGTTATTGATAAACCTCTCTTGACCAAATGAGGCGAAATATTTTGAGAAAAAATATTAATTCATAAATTACACTTCTCTGACGTGTCAATGATTTATTAATGAATTTCATGTCATAATATTGCAGATACTTCTTGTATGTTTTCTGTCTATATTATGAGCCATTGCTTCAAGTTGTGGGAATAGGCATAGAGACAACTTCTGGCCCACAAGGTGGCATCATAGTCTCATTTTTGTGATTAACTTCCCCACCTGTTTCTTCTGTGTCCTGATCGACCTGCTTCACCTGCTTGCATTTAATTGAATTCAGCAGACACAATACAGCAAATTACGGCAAACTGCTTCTCTTTCTCTTGTCTTGCAATTTTTGAATTTTCTATGATGTTTCACATCATAAAGGTTTATGAAAAAGCGAGAGCAATTACACATTTTCTGTATTAATTGTGGAATTGACATTTACAGCTGCTAAAACTGAAATCACAACCTGTCAGAATGTATTAAAAAATAAAACATTGAATGTATGCTTACATTTAACGTTTTTGCATTTTATATTAGCCAAATGGTTATTATTATCTCTCAGTACTTGCACTATCTTTTGTGCACTGTGTGCTGTGTATCACAATGACAATCACTTCACTTTCACTTCACTTAAAATCAGCCTCTGCAGTGCCCTGCACCTTCACACAGCCTATTAAGAACTTGCTGGGGCTCACATCCTGGTCAATTCTTCAGGTAAACTGCGATTGTCAGCCTGTTAGCCCATGTGTTTCATCAAATCTCTTTTGAGATTTGGGGTCCTCAGTCCTTCTCTCATGATAGCGAAATATAGCAGAATACTAGAAGACCTAGTTGACATCAACAGTGATTTTGCAATGATTTAGAAATCGCACAAAAATCTCTTATTCAGCAAGTACAGCCTGATTATTCCATGTTAAAAAACGTCAAACAGGAACCAGAAGATGGCAGTAAAAGGCAGTGCTTGAAGTGGGAAAGCAGTATGACCATTCTTCATTTTTAAGGATTTTAAATTTTAAATGGAAAATTGTATCTTCACCACAATGAAGTTATGCACTTTTAAAATATGGGGGAAAAGCCTCAAGTCAGAGACCTCAGAGTTCTCTCCTGGCCTTCTGTCTGTACATGACAATTTAGTTTTCTATGTATTTAAAGCTTGCTAAGGATGCGCCAGAAGATGTTTGTAATTTTTTCACATTTATTACATGCAGAGTGCAAACATGACACCAGGCAGGAGCCTGGACCTCAAAAATGAATGGGGCCACCAAGCACAATTTATAACGCCCCATTCTTATTTGTGTTTCTCTGCGGCTGCTGCAGCAGCACGCAGTCTGCGGGGACCCTGCATGCCACCTGTTGCCGTGGCAGAACCATGATACTAAAATTGGGATATGCATAAATGATTTCCAGACTTGTTAGTTTTCCAAATCTATATGCTTGCCGAACATGAATGCCATGTTTTACAATTACAAAAAACTCCCTATGTTCTGTCTTTGGTGCTTTTGGTATATTTAATCTTTTGTCTAATAACTATGCCATGGCGTGTGAAGAAGGTGCAAATGCCTGACAAAGAAAATTGTGATTTAAGTGCGAATAAACTGAAAACAAAGAAAGCAAACGAACACTGAAACAGAAAAGCATCATGGACAGTGAGACATCAAAAATGCAGGACAAAAGTGTGAAGGAGAAAACCAACATATAAAGAGTTCCATCGAGCAGCAAGTTGGGGTGATTAAAACCTGGCGAGTCCAAGGCTGCTGTAGCAACCCTTGGATCCCAAAAGTGATCCCTTAAAGTTTTCTTTGCTTTATTCAAAATTCATGAAAAAAGCAGGAATTCTTCACACACATACTTTTGCTCTCATCTCTTGCACAACCTTCAGGAGTACAGGAATGGCTTCAAATCCTGTAAACAAGATCTTTGTGTACGAGAATCTTAACTTTACAGGCCTAAGCCGGTCTATCGGGGTGAATACATCTTCTATGAGGAGGGTGAATATCCAACAGTGGAGTGGCATGATGCCATTTCTTCAATGGAAAAAGTGAAAGAGAATCTGACAAATCCTCAGATAATGTTGTATGAACATCCACACTATGGGGGTAAGAGTATTACCCTCAACTGCGAGACCAACATATGTTTTGGCAGTTTCAATGATATGATTTCTTCCTGCCGAGTGGACAGAGGAGCATGTGTCCTCTATGAGCATTTAAACAGAGGTGGAGGTTCAATTGTGGCCAGAGTTGGACAACTACGTCCCAAGTGTCTTGGGTTCGTCCCATTAAACCTGGGAGACCAAAGATAAGAGCAGAGCTCCTCTGGGACAAAAAGGAGGAAAACACCAAATCAGTCGTCATTGACTCCATCTGTTGTTTGAATTGTGGAAAACGTGAGCAGACCTTCTCCTCTAAGCTCAGTTGGGAGTATGAAGGTTCTGTTACTGAGAGCTTCAACTTCAGCAATGCTACACAGATAAGTGTGGGAATGTCATTTGGGTTTGATATTGGTTTAGTGAAGTAAGAAGTCAATGTGTCTGTGAGTAACACTTTCACTGTGGAGAAGGGGAGCAGCAACACCAAGACGGAAAAGAAGGGTGTGAAGATCTCCCTACCAGCCACCATCCGTCCACACACCAAGCTCACTGTGAATGTTGTGAGAAAAGAGGTGGATGTGAAGCTTCCAGTCAAGATAACGATCCAGTCAGGCTACAGCTCTTCGACTGAATACGGGGAATACAGGTGCCAGGCTGGTAACTCGATCTTGGCTGAATACCAAGAAGAGGACATTTAAGATGGCAGGAGGAGTCAAGAAAATAAAGCATTATAACTATATCATATACACTGCAAACTTAATACTGTCACATGATTTCGTCATGTGACCGGGAGTAACACGGAAACGAGGTAACGTGACTCCTATATATTAGGCTGGAGAGCAGCTGCAAATTGCTCAGTCATTGAATGACGCACGCCATTCGACTCGGCTCCGAAAACCCGCTCCCAGTAAGACCGTACCTGTCCTCTCTGTTCTCCTGACCCTCGAACTCCTTCCTGTCGCCCTGTCCTGCCCTGTATCGTGTCTTAATACGCGAACGACAACATCAGTGTGGTGTTGCGGCTTGCGCCGTCCCCGTTCGCAGATTAACGTGGAGGAACTTACCTGCCTCCCTGCGTCCCACCGCACTGAGGTCTCTCGTTTCCTCCTACACGTCTCTCTCGTTCTGGTCCCGGTTCGCGTTACAGAATGACAGAGCCCCAACTACGCGCTTCACAACTCGCTGCTTTATGCGATCGAATAGCGCGGCAGGAGAATCTTTTTGGAAGTCTGTCGCAGGAGGTTCGCTTCCTGCGGCAGCGCGTTCATGAGATGACTGCCGCGCACCGAGACCATGAAGCGGCGAGTGCGGCGCAGAGCCCTCGCCCCCCCGCGGTTCCCGAACCCAGTTTGCCGCTCCCGGAGCGCTGGAACGGGACCGAGGGGAGCGGCGAGGTGCTCCTCACCGCTCTCTCGTTGATTTTCGAGCTGCAGCCTAGCCGCTACCCCAGTGCCCGGTCCCGAATCGCCTTACTCCTAACCCGGCTCGGTGGTTCCGCAGCAGAGTGGGCGGCTGCGCGAATTAGTTCCCCCAGTTCTGCGTCTCTCTCATATGCCGAATTCGTGGAGGAATTAAAAATCACCTTCTGTCATCCGGACGGTGTGGAAGACGTCGCGTCACAGCTGTACCATCTGCGCCAGGGTTCCTCATCAGTCAGCCAGTTTACCGCCAGATTCCGGACCCTGGCTGCAAAGACTCCGCTGGGCGACCACGCCCTCCGGATGATGTACTATGAGGGACTGGCCCCACGAATTCGTGGTGAGATGGTCAGCCGGGAGATGCCAGCAACGTATGAGGCCCTCATACAACTCGCGATGCGGATTGATCGCCACCTGCTGGCACTCCCGAAAACTGCGGCCCCCACTCCGACCCTGCATCAGACCCCTCGACCGCCTCTATCACCACTTCCGCCCACCGTCACTCCTCCAGACCATAGGGGGGAACCCATGCAGCTGGGACGGACAACCCTCACGCCTGAAGAGAAGCAACGGCGTTTTCGGGAGGGTTTGTGTGCATACTGCGCTTCCCCCTCACACATCCGCCTGACCTGCCCTATTCGTCCGGGGAAACAGGACGCCCAGCAGATCAGCACGGCGCGGCCAGCTAGGCCCCTTCCTCCACATCTGATGCCACCGACCTCCCGACTCACTCTCCCGGCCGTCCTGGAATGTAATCAGCGAGTCATCTCCACCACAGCCTTTGTGGATTCCGGGGCGGCTGGAAATTTCATAGACCACTCCTTCATCCGACAACATCACATTCCCCTGGAACTCCTCCCAAGTCCTCTCACAATCACCTCCGTGGATGGTCATCCTATCTCCGCAGGACCCATCATTCACCGCACGGTCCCTCTTCATCTCCGGCTCGACTCGCATGTGGAGAAGATCCAGTTTTTTATGACCAATATTATCACCTCACCACTCCTCCTCGGGTTCCCCTGGCTGTCCCTCCATGAACCCCACCTTTCCTGGTCATCGGGCGTGGTGTTGGAGTGGGGAGCGCACTGCCATCGCCATTACCTTCTGCCACAGCCCTCCCCGTCTGCCTCCTCGAACTCAGAACCGACCCGTCTTGTCCTAGACCATGTCCCCTCCTGCTATCACGATCTAGTCGCCGTCTTCAGTCCAGCCAAAGCTGCCCAGCTGCCTCCCCACCGACCAGGCGACATGGCCATTGACCTGCTGCCAGGAACCACTCCCCCGAAAGGACATCTCTACTCCCTCTCGAAGGCAGAGCAATTGGCCATGGAGCGGTTTGTGGCAGAGGCGCTTCAAAAGGGCACCATCCGCCCATCGACTTCCCCGGCCGCGGCAGGGTTCTTCTTTGTGACCAAGAAGGATGGTGGCCTGCGAACGTGTGTGGACTATCGTGGACTCAATAAAATCACAGTCAAAAATCGAACACCTTTACCTTTAACCAACACCGCCCTTGACGCCCTCTCGGGAGCGAAATACTTCACGAAGTTGGATCTCAGGTCGGCCTACAATCTGATTCGTATCCGAGAGGGCGACGAGTGGAAAACCGCCTTCATCACCCCCACTGGTCATTTTGAATCCCTTGTCATTCCATTCTGTAAAAAACCACACACATGAAGACCATGTGGCGAGGAGAAGAGAATAGAGCGTGTAGAAAAAACTCTTTCTCCCTCCACACAAAGCACTGTATTCAACCACTCCAATTTGATGTTACCTGGCAGAAAGAGGCATGGCACAACAGAGGTTAAAAATGAACAGTTTCTAATTTATTAACATCGGTAAATAATTATTGTAGTTACATGTGAATATTGAATGTAAAAAGGTACCAAGGTTACAGAGAAAGTAAACATGAGAAGAAAGGGTAAAGAGGGAGAAGAGAAAGAGAAGGGAAGATAAAAGCCCCAGAAGCCTTCCGGCTTCTGAGGGAAAAACCCCCCTGAGCAAGATAGCTCAGAGGCCTCCTTTTCCACATGTGCGCAGACCTTTATACCCCTGGCCTACAGGAAGTTGTCACTGTCCTACAGGAAGTTGTCACTGGCCTACAGGAAGTTGTCACTGACCAATCAGAACCTGTTGTTTCTGATGTCACGCCCCCGGTGCCTCCCATTTGGTGAAGACAAAGAGGGTGGGCGGTCCTGACGGCTGATACTTCGCACGTTGATGTCGGACAAAAGGCATGTAAAAACCGGGGTGTCGAATCTTCACCCTCAACCATCGACACAGGAATGTCACACTTCCCCCTGCAGACATCTGTTATGCAAGACAAATCAGGCTCCCGCGATGAGGCCATTCAAGCGTTTCAATCTTTGTGTCGTCATTTCACCACCGCTCCCATTCTTCAACACCCAGATCCTACCCTTCCGTTTGTTGTAGAAGTGGACGCGTCAGAGGTGGGTGCTGGCGCCGTCCTCTCTCAACGCGGTCCGGACCGGAAATTGCACCCGTGTTGCTTCTTCTCGCGGAAGTTCACCCCTGCACAGCGGCGATACGGGGTGGGGGACCGTGAGCTGCTGGCAGTCAGGTGGGCCCTCGAGGAGTGGCGGCACTGGCTGCAAGGCAGTGACACCCCCTTTCTGGTCTGGACCGATCACCAAAACCTCATATCAATCAAAGCTACCAAACAACTGAATCCCCGCCAGGCGAGGTGGGCATTATTTTTCGAGCAATTCAACTTTCAACTCTCCTACCGTCCCGGATCCAAAAATCAAAAGGCCGATGCTCTTTCCCGTCAACACGCCCCAGACTCACCATCCTCTGACCCCGAACCCGTCCTTCCTCCTCATCGCATCCTAGGCCCTCTCCGGTGGTCCCTCGAGACGAAGGTCCGGGCGGCCCAGGCATCCGACCCTGGCCCAGACAACACCCCACCCGGGTGCCTGTACGTCCCAAATACCTGCCGGCCTGATGTACTGCATTGGGGCCATTCCTCCGTCCTCTCAGGCCATCCAGGACGCCAACGGACCCTCTCCTTCATTCGCCGAGCATTCTGGTGGCCTTCAGTACGGCGGGACGTACAGGCCTACGTGGATGCCTGTGACGTCTGCGCCCGGGCTAAGACTCCCAACACTCCGGCTGCTGGGCCCCTGCGTCCCCTTCCCATTCCTCATCGCCCCTGGACCCACCTCGCCTTGGACTTCATCACCGGCCTCCCTGAAGCTAGTGGTATGACCACCATCCTGACCATAGTGGATCGTTTCTCCAAAGCGGTCCACTTGGTCGTCCTGCCCGGCCTACCGTCCTCTGCCACAACCGCTGACCTCGTGCTTCAACACGTGGTCTGCCTCCATGGGTTCCCCCAAGACATCGTCTCTGATCGGGGACCCCAATTCGTCTCAGCTGTGTGGAAGGCGTTCTGTCGCCTTATTGGATCGACCTGCAGCCTCTCCTCTGGCTACCATCCCCAGACCAACGGTCAGGTGGAGAGGGCCAACCAACAGCTGGGACGATACCTGCGGTGCTTTGCGTCAGAACGCACCTGGCCCGGGTTTCTCCTGTGGGCGGAGCTGGCCCACAACCTGCAAGTCTCCTCCGCCACCGGCCATAGTCCCTTTGAGATCTGCCATGGATATCAGCCCCCCATCTTCACGCACCAGGTGCCTGCAGGCGGGGTCCCCTCGGCCCGTCAGATGATCCGCGGTTGCCAAAAGGCCTGGAAATCTGCGCGGTCGGCCCTCCTCATCACCTCCCGAAGGATGTCCACCCAGCACGATCGCCGGCACCCTCGTCGACTGCACTTCCGAGTGGGACAAAGGGTGTGGCTGTCCACCAAAGACCTACGTCTCAGGACTGAGTCACACAAACTGTCCCCTCGATACATCGGACCATTCCGGATCCTCAGTCGGATCAACCCCCTCACATACCGTCTCCAACTCCCTCCTGCCATCCGCGTCCATCCTGTCTTCCATGTCAGTAAACTCAAACCCTTTGTCCGATCCTCGCTTCATCCTCCGGCTCCGGATCCGCCACGCATCGTCGACGGGGGACCCGCCTACACTGTGGAGCGCATTATTGCCTCTCGCCGCAGAGGTCGGGGGGTCCAGTACCTGGTGCATTGGACCGGCTATGGACCAGAAGAACGGTCGTGGATCCCGAGTCGTTTCATCCTGGACCCTTCTCTGGTGACTGAGTACCGGCAGCGTACCGCCGCCGCTCCGGGGCCGTCGGGGGTCGGCCCTGGAGGGGGGGTACTGTCACATGATTTCGTCATGTGACCGGGAGTAACACGGAAACGAGGTAACGTGACTCCTATATATTAGGCTGGAGAGCAGCTGCAAATTGCTCAGTCATTGAATGACGCACGCCATTCGACTCGGCCCCGAAAACCTGCAACCCAGTAAGACCGTACCTGTCCTCTCTGTTCTCCTGACCCTCGAACTCCTTCCTGTCGCCCTGTCCTGCCCTGTATCGTGTCTTAATACGCGAACGACAACATCAGTGTGGTGTTGCGGCTCGTGCCGTCCCCGTTCGCAGATTAACGTGGAGGAACTTACCTGCCTCCCTGCGTCCCACCGCACTGAGGTCTCTCGTTTCCTCCTACACGTCTCTCTCGTTCTGGTCCCGGTTCGCGTTACAAATACTAGTTAAACATAAAATACTTCTTAATTTTTTACTTTGTAATCTTATAATGTCATAACCTATGAATCATTTATTGATTTTATTTATTTATTTTTTGTGTTCAATTTCAATGTATTTACTGTCTTATTATTTTTTCCCAATGAAAATGATATAACCCTGTTTTGTAACCCTCGGTGCAACTTCTCAAAAATATTCATACACTCAACATTGGCTCATTTTGAAAGTATTCTGCTTCAAGGGCCACAGCAAAAATGGGTATGGCAAGTCAGGATACAACATGCAGATTTTTTTATTTATATTTGCTTGTAAAAAGATGACCCAACTTACAGTGAGGGGTTTTACCATTATGAAGCCACAGAGAATAAGCACAGCATATTTATTCAATGTCTGTGTCAAAAACCTGCAAACACAGCACATGGGGCACACAACTAAATGAGCCCTCTGCATTTAACCATCACCCTTTGTGAGCAGTGGGCAGGCATGAAAGGCGCCCGGGAAAAAGTGTGTCATTAGACATTCTAAAGAAAAACTGCATGTACCAAGAAACTGATCAAACTGAGCAGAGATCCAACACCCGAGAGTGCGTTGAGGGTGGTGTGAGTGTTAGGGGGGTCTGTTTCTTGATTGCTATCTTGTTGATGCTGTGGTAGTCAGTGCAGGGCCTTAACTCAACATCCTTCTTAAAACCAAAAAAAGAACCCTGCCGCGGCCGGTAAAGAGCCTCAGCCACAAATTGCTATATGGTCTTATTCTTGGATTTTAAGAGGGTGGAAGATGTGGTGGAAAGGGTGCTGCCTTAAATGGACAGAAGATGGCAGCCAGAACATGCAGAGTTACGGAGCAGTGCAAGGAGGCTGGTGAAATCACCATTGTTTTATTCTGAGACAGCGTTTCTTGTAACACCAACAGATTTTACTACTTGCGTGAAAAACACATAAGGAAAAGGCAAGACACAAACACAAGTAAGATGTCTGGACCAATCATCAAAACCTAATCACCATCAAAGCTTCCAAGCAACTCAATCCCTGTCAGGCGAGGTAGGCCATTTTCTTCGAACAATTCAACTTCCAACTATCTTACCGTCCCTCACTGTCCCGACAGCACGCTGCAGATTCCTTATCCTCTGACCCCGAACCCATTCTCCCACCTCATTGCATGTTAGGTCCTCTCCGGTGGTCCCTGGAGACTAAGGTCCGGGCTGTCCAGACGTCCGACCCTGGCCTGGCCATTATATAGATGTACCTATTGTAATTTGCATAAAGCTGGTGTGAATTATTCCATGTTAAATGTATTAAATTAAACATTTGACTTTGTTGCATCAGGTTTTAATTAACATTAACATTTATTTTCTGGTACTTAGGTATATATGGAGGGCTGCATCAAGAGGGGCATAAATTCTTTATGCAGAGAACCTCCCTTGTTGATCTACTGTGGCAACTCCTAACAGGGAAAGTGGAAGGGAGACAACAAATCCAAAAAAATTCCAATGCCTATGAGTATCATAAGATCAGCATCATGCATTTTGACTGTAGATAGGCATTCAGTTAAGTTTCACTGTACACATGACAATAAAACAGGAATTCGAATTTGGAGAAATGTTAACAGGACAAGCACAAACTTCTGAAAGAAAACCATATAACCCTGTCTTACAAGCCTCTTTGCACATTATAAGACATACTGATGCACTCAACATTAGCTCATTTTGAAATTATTTTGCTCCAAGTGCAAATATGCTGCATAACAAATCATGATACAACATGCAGGATATTTTTATTCTTGTAAAAGCATGGTGCACTGAGCATGCATGATTGACTTACAGTGAGTGGTTCTAGCTCTGCACAAGCACAAAGAATGATTACAGCACATTATTATTATTATTTAATGTTTCTGTGTCAAAAGTCTGTGGAAACTCAGTATGTTATAACCTTATTCCAAAATTGATTATTATTATTTTTTTCTCTTTTCCACTGAGGGCATTCTAACATTTCTGCAGGATCTGCTGGAGCAAGGTCACTCATTTTCAACTATAAAGGTTTATATGGCAGCTATTTTAGTTTGTCATGTTGGTATTGATGGTTGATGGTTAAGGTCATTTCGTACAAAACTGCATTGCTGCTGGCGTGGACATCAGCCATGCGAGTGGGTGACCTCACCTGAGGTGTATGCACTTTGCACCTGGTGATACTAAGGCCTCGTTTACACTGTCAGTTAAACGTGACCCAATCCCGATTTTTTGCGACAGATCGGATCTGTTCCATGATGGTGTAAAGTGTAAACACGTGCATTTGGATATTTTGAGATCGATTTCAGGCCTCGTTCATATGTGGAAATAAATCAGATATAAATCAGATGTGCCAATGCGACTGTAAATAGGCAGATCGGATTTTCGTAGACATTGCATTCTGTACGTCATTAAAACTGTGACAATTTAGTACTTCATTTTGGTTTAATGATGTCAAACAACAACAAACAGAAGAAACATGGGGGAGGAAAGTGCAGAGCAGTGGTCGATGGCTGAAGTTACATGCCTTCTTAGCCTGTAGGGAGAATAGTCAGTTCAAGCTAAAATTAAAGGCTCCTACAGAAACAAATCTTTTTTTGAGGATATTTCGGCTGCAAAGGAAGCCCGGCGAAATGTTGTGTCGTTGTAAGAGAGAAATGAAAACGTTGACACAGCAAATCGTAAGTTGGCTTGCTCATTCTAAAATTTCGGACCCACTGCTCCTCGCTAAAGCCCGCCACAATATTCTCCCACCAATCCTGAGATCTCTCACGCACCCAGACATTCCTCTGTATGGTCGAGGCCATAATAACTGAAGCATATGCGCAATAATTGCCCTTTTCCTTCTTCTCCGCCTCAAAGTCATCGTATTATTTGGCAAACTTTGCATATATCGCAGAGCTAGTATTAAGCATATTTTCACATTCGTCCATCTTGGCTATTGTGTGGCAAGTGTAAACAAGTGAATTGGATATGGGTCACAATTAACGTGTAAAAAGAAGGTAAAAAAAATCAGACATCGGCAACAATTAATAATTGAGCATCAAGATCTGCAGTGTAAACAAGGACTAAAATTACAAATATGGCCTATGTGCCTGAAGATATGCCAAAGTCTTTCAGTTCTTTGCCATTCGAGCTGCCCTCCCTTCCTCGACCACCTTTTGTGACGGACATGGAGAGGTGCCTTCATCTGCTCTGCCCATTTTGAACATTGCAGGCGTATGTGCTCCGTACTCAGGCTTTCCGGTCATGTGAGCAGCTGTTTGTCTGCGAAGCCAGGGGAGAGGCCAGCCTCTGTCAAGATTCAAGATTGGTCTATTGTCAGTACAACTGTCGGGCCTCTGTGTCTGTCACATGAGATTGTGGAGGCCAGCTTCTTGGCTTTTAGTTGCAAGGGAATGGTCCCACCAGATGGGGTTAGGGAATACTCTACCACCTCCATATAATGCTGTACATTAAATCAAAGAAATTAATTACCAGGAACAGGACGGACATGGACAAAAAGTTAATTAAAAATAAAGAATAAAAAGAAAACAGAGTAAAAGAGAAAACATGCAGCTATTTGAATTAAATTCAATAATTGTATTAAACATTTAAGGCAACATAGTAAAAGAGTTAAGAAAGGACTGCCTAAGAAAGCAAATAAAACACTGCATAAGAACACTGTATATGAACCACCTCACACTGGGTTAAAAGCCAGGATGTGAGTTTTTTAAACAAGATTTAAACAGTGATTGACGGCGGCTGTCTGACACTGATTGGTAGGTCTTTTAATAATTGTGAGGCAAAAGCTGCCATTAAATTGATAAGCACAAGTAATGTAGAGTTCCCAGAATCATTTGTTAAGAGAATGTCATTAAAAACTTTTAACAGAGCTGATTCTGTACTGTGATGTGATTTAAACCCATTTCTGGTAGGTAGTAGCCTAGTGGGTAACACACTCGCCTGTGAACCAGAAGACCCGGGTTCAAATCCCACTTACTACCATTGTGTCCCTGAGCAAGACACTTAACCTTAAGTTGCTCCAGGGAGACTGTCCCTGTAAATACTGATTGTAAGTCGCTCTGGATAAGGGCGTCTGGTAAATGTCCAAATGTCCAAATGTTCTGTTCAAAAAGGGCTGTAGCTGGACATGAACAACCCACTATGCCACCACTGGCTCATTGGTACAGAAACCGACTGAATTGACTGAAATTTGGTCCAAGTAGGTAAATATTATGCATCATGAATATGTATCATGACAATATGAACAGAGACAAGGAGGGACACATGGGCCAGACTAATGTGCAACAAAAGTTTTATTTACAGTGCGGGATGTGATGTATGCAATCAATCCAAATAGTGCTTTTTACACACCACCATTAAACCCTCAACCACTCAAGAACTATATACAACACCGGCACAGAGCCAGAGACTCTAACAAAGGGGAATCCACGCACATACTGTAAAAAAGCACACATGAAGACCATTTGGTGTTGGAGAAGAGAATAGAGTGTGTAGAAAAAACTCTTTCTCCCTCCACACAAAGCACTGTATTCAACCACTCCAATTTGATGTTACCTGGCAGAAAGAGGCATGGCACAACAGAGGTTAAAAATGAACAGTTTCTAATTTATTAACACCGGTAAATAATTATTGTAGTTACATGTGAATATTGAATGTAAAAAGGTACCAAGGTTATAGAGAAAGTAAACATGAGAAGAAAGAGTAAAGAGGGAGAAGAGAAAGAGAAGGGAAGATAAAACTTCCCAGAAGCCTTCCGAAACTCCCCTGAGCAAGATAGCTCCGAGTCCCCATTTTCCACATGTGTGCAGACTTTTATACCCCTGGCCTACAGGAAGTTGTCACTGGCCTACAGGAAGTTGTCACTGGCCTACAGGAAGTTGTCACTGACCAATCAGAACCTGTTGTTTCTGATGTCACGCCCCCGGTGCCTCCCATTTGGTGAAGACAAAGAGGGTGGGCGGTCCTGACGGCTGATACTTCGCACGTTGACGTCGGACAAAAGGCATGTAAAAACCGGGGTGTTGAATCTTCACCCACAACCGTCGACACAGGAATGTTACACCTCCTCCTGCAGACATCTGTTATGCAAGACAAAGCAGGCTCCCGCGATGTCCATTCTTACAGACGGCCGGTTGATCCCCTGGGGCACTCGAGTATTCAGGGTCCATGGGGATCACAATTGGGTCATGATTGTGTATCTGCTTGCTTCCTGGTCAGTCGGGAATTCAAATGTAGCCGATAGTTGTGGTTCTGTGTCCTTTGTGATCCTCAGGCGTCTGAGGTCACCCTTGTAGGGAAACCTGCCTTCTTGACATAGATCAAACACAGCAGCATACATAGAATATTCAACTTGATCCAGGGCTTTTCACACTTGGTTGGGTTCTTTGTCTGGAGTGTGATGAATTTAAAAGGTTGTAGGTTTGCATACAGATTGTGCATGTAGAAAAACAGTGTTCATCGTACATTAAAACCAAACCAGAAAAACAAATGACAACAATGATCAGATACTGTAATGCAAAAAACATGTAAATATAGTGGGAGGCTTAAAATGATATCAGGGAATTCATAACTCCGCAGATTTGCACTGGCTTATCAAGTCTAATCAACAACAGTGGCCGGAAAAATAAATACAAATAAATAAAAAAGTCCCGCTTGTTGCCATGTGATTGGAGAATTACACCTTTATTAGGGAATTCATAACTCTGCGAATTTGCATCGGCTTAACGAAGTTCAATCAACAACAGTGGCCGGAAAAATAAACACAAATAAAATCCCGCTTGTTGCCATGTGATTAGAGAATTACACCTTTATCACTAAAAGCTATTATTTGAGATTATGGCATTGTTGAGGTGTTCAGAGAGAGAAACAGTTTCACATAAATTTAAATTCTGATCCTAAACATGTTGATCATACTGAACATGAATTTAAAATAAAAACAATTAAGTTTAACAGTGCAATTTCCAATCCCTGATCAGTTATTATCAAATTGTTCACCGTGGGACATGGTTTATGATGTTCAATGTAATACCAGTAATCTAAAATGCCACAAATCCTGGTTATTACTGGTTACAGTTTGGTTTGTGGGTTCATCTATTGTGCCAGCCATATCTACATGCCACATTGTAAGTGATACAGTAATTAGTCTATGTTCATTTTATACCTTGTCGGAGTGGATCTGGATTTAGAAATGCCTCGGTTTCTACGGTCCCGGGCTTTTAGGATATGTAGATCCTTTTATTTAAATTAAATCACATAGATTCTATTCCTCCCTATGCAGTAAAATTCAGATAAAAGAGACTTACGGTCACAGATCCACATCCGAGCATAGGTATCACGTCGGGATCACCATTTGTAAAAAACCACACATGAAGACCATGTGGTGTTGGAGAAGAGAATAGAGTGTGTAGAAAAAACTCTTTCTCCCTCCACACAAAGCACTGTATTCAACCACTCCAATTTGATGTTACCTGGCAGAAAGAGGCATGGCACAACAGAGGTTAAAAATGAACAGTTTCTAATTTATTAACACTGGTAAATAATTATTGTAGTCACATGTGAATATTGAATGTAAAAAGGTACCAAGGTTACAGAGAAAGTAAACATGAGAAGAAAGAGTAAAGAGGGAGAAGAGAAAGAGAAGGGAAGCCCCGAGGGAAACCCCCCTGAGCAAGATAGCTCAGAGCCTCCTTTTCCACATGTGTGCAGACTTTTACACCCCTGGCCTACAGGAAGTTGTCACTGGCCTACCGGAAGTTGTCACTGGCCTACAGGAAGTTGTCACTGACCAATCAGAACCTGTTGTTTCTGATGTTCTGGTGCCTCCCATTTGGTGAAGACAAAGAGGGTGGGCGGTCCTGACGGCTGATACTTCGCACGTTGACGTCGGACAAAAGGCATGTAAAAACCGGGGTGTCGAATCTTCACCCACAACCGTCGACACAGGAATGTTACACCTCCCCCTGCAGACATCTGTTATGCAAGACAAAGCAGGCTCCCGCGATGTCCATTCTTACAATACCAATACACACACTGGCAGAGGTGGGTACACGTAGAAGGAAGAGCCAACATTAAAGTAAAGAACAAAGCACAATGAACAAACAACAATTCCAATCTCTCCCCTCTGAGCAGTACGCTACCGTCTTCTTGTTTCAGGCCTCCTCTTATCTGGCCTCCTGGCATCTGAAGACTAGCCACCAGCCAATGGGAAGAGCACTCCTGCCCCTTCCGGGCTTAAAAAAAAAAGAAAGCACACACACACACACACACACACACACACACACAAAAACAACAGAAAGACAATCAGACACAAAAAACCCAGGGAAGTAACAGGGGTGTGAGTAGAACACTGAAAGATTATGGTTGATGCCGTTTAACAAATCTTCAGATATTCAATATGTTTCTCTTTTTTATTTTCTTTAGGTATGTATACCCACAATGCATTACAGCAAGAACCTAGAACTCATATTGCACAACACACCAATGACACCCCACTATGAGTATGTAAAATTTTCTCCCCGCTCAGCAGGAACAACACAATATAAATAGGACACTGGTGTGGACTACCCAAAACACCAGCATAGCCATTTGGATTATTCTGGTACGTGACAGGCTATGCCTAGGCAGTGGTCAGATTGCAGAGACTAGAGGTCACTCATGAATGCATAGCAGTAGTCCATCGATGAAATCAACACTGTGGAAGAAATATTCTGGGAAATAAGATCTTATGGAGGCTTTAGTTAATGGTTGACTACTTTGGTGCAAACATGCTTATGAGATGATTGGTTCTTTCTCATAAAAAAGAAATCCATTCATCATACTAAGTGTTCACAAAGAGAATGTGTTTTTTTAATGTAACTCAGTGTTTATATTTGCTTTTTATAAACCAGTGTAAATGTATAAATTCTGAACAAAGTTCAGAACCTAACAATGAACAAACTGATAACCTAAGTCTAACACAGATAAGAGCTGTTCAGCTTTTGAAATCCATTGCAAGTTGTAACCGTACCTACCACCACATTTGCAGGCCTACAGCTTCTCTTTCAGTCAACACTTGTGATACCACCATAACAGAATACTTTCAAGGTGCAAATGCAGTTGATAGAGCATTATGAAAATAATTGATTAATTTATTATATGTAATATATATTTTGATTGAAAAGAAATTAGTTATATATCAGCTGTCTCACATATCTAAGGAAATCATTTTTATCTTATATTTTTCTTTTCTAATGTAAAGAAATACACACAAGCCCTGTATTTTAAATAGTGGTGGGCCGTTATTCGCGTTAATGTGCTGCGTTAACGTGAGACTCTTATCGGGCGGAAAAAAAAATATCGGTCGTTAATCTATTCACAAAGTTGGGTTGGGAGCTGGATCTATACTACGCAAGCTATTGTGCCGGAGTTAAATGGTTACACTAGATTTATAAGTATATTTCTTCTTTCTTGTGTCTTTTAGTTTCTTATTTCCTAAAGACTTTTATTTTGTTTCTGAGACCCGGTTTAGTTCTCTTGGACACATGGTGTGAGTTGTGAGGTGCGTGGGGTTTGTGTGCCAAAAGTAATTTCTTTCATTTAAATTTATGTACATATTAGGAATATTTTGCATTTTATGTTCTTTTAATACTGTATATTGTAGAGAGAGGTGCAGAAAGACGCGATGTTCTGACGCAACCTTGCTTTTTGTACAGGAATGCAGTATTGTAAATTGTGAATGCTTTATGTTAATGTTCAGTTCTCTTGGACACATGGCGTGAGTTGTGAGAGAGAGAGGTGCAGAAAGACGTGATGTATGACGCGATGTTCTGACGAGACCTTGCTTTTTGTACAGAATACACTTTGCACAGACAATCTCTTGGGTGTCAGCTCATCATTTGTGGTTCAAGAAACAAAATCAAAGAGTTACACAACGCAGAAGAAGAACCGCTACACTATGATTACTTTCACCTTGATATTTTATCACGGATGTATACCTAGCCGAATTGCACTGTAGGGGGCGAGAACGAGTCTTTGAACTGTGAAATTATCACATCAAACGTGACGTGGTAACATGGATGGAGCTATTTAACTGAATAAACAGTTGGTAAACACAAGTACATCTTATTGAACATAATTTATTTTCATCACCAATTAGAACAGCTTTCTCAAGCAGTTTGTGATGCACTTTGGAAACAGGAGATGAGCCCCTGGTCTAATGCGCCACCCGGCTTGAGAAACCTGTTCTCAAAGACTTACTTTTAGTCATTATTTGGGTAGTGCACATATTCTGAATGCCTTCGGCAGAATTCAAATGAGCCATTTTAATATATATTAATCTAGATTTGTCAGAATTGACTGCATCTGTGCTCAACACCGGTGGCCAATCCTGACGGTGCATAAAACCCCTAGATTTCCGCCCCTTCGAAAGGGACGACATTTTCGTGGACTCTACATGAACTAGACTTTATGTGTTATGTTGTGAGTTCTGGCAATCACCACACGCCTGCGGGTTTGTTTAAGTTTATTCCCCTTTATTTCCCGTTTTGGCCACCGCGGCATTCTTTATTTGTGTTTATTGTTTGTTTAATAATAAAAACCCTTCTCAGCATATCAAACCTCTGCGCTTCCTTCCCCCGTAAATCCGTAGTCGTGACAAGATTACTCTAGATTAATTCCAAGATTACAGTGAGATTAATATAGATTAAGAAAATTAATCTATGACCACCTCTAATTTTAAAACACTCGTCTGATATTACTGGCATGAAAGAGGTATGGCACAATAGAGGTTACAAAAATGAATAGTTTCTAGTTTATTAACACCAGTAGATTACTATTGCTGTTACATGTAAATCCTGTTTGTAAAAATGGTACCAATGTTACAGAGAAACCCAACATAAAGGAGAAAGGGATAGAGGAAGAGAGGAAAAAGCCAAAAACCAAGCTGCAGAGAGGCATAGCGAAAGCAAGACTCAGAAACCCTGGGGAGAACCTCCCAGCTCCTGATGGAGCAGGAAGTGAAGAGCAGCCTCAGTCCACAAGAGAAAACTCTTTTATACATTTGACTTCCAAAAAGTTCCCACAGACCAATCCGGATTTGACCTTATCTTCCTCGTCATGACACCCCAAGCCATTTGCTGGCTTTTGACACCTCTTGTTTGGGGATGTCACAGCTTGACAAAGATTCACTGTGTGAATGCAATGGCGCATGGAAAGTGGTGAACAGTAGAGATGATGGACCATATGAGGTGCAGGCAGTGTTAGGCTGGATCATGAACGGCTGTTTGTTGAGCCATAGACGTTCTCGCCCGAAAATTCGCCCGAGTGCTCCCACCGTGAAGAATAAGGTGGTAAATGCGTGCATATACATATCACCCATTGGCCTTTGAATTTCTAAAAGCATGTTGACAGTCATGTTGACCTTCCCCAAAAATCTACGCAACTCCTGTCTAGTGGTGGGTGTAGGAAACTCTTTGCTTCAAGTGTACGAACTTGACCATGCCCCACCTGATTCCCCAGATAGGTAACTGTAGCTTTTCCAAATTCACATTTTGCCAAGTTTAGAGTGAGACCATGTGTACCATGTTAAAACTGTACACAGCATCTCCACATGTTCAGACCATTGGCTAAAGCATTGTTCATTAACCGTTGAGGCACGTTCCTTAATCAAAATGGCATTACAATGTACTGCAAAAAAGTTATGGGAGGTTATGAGGACAGAAATGTCTGCAGCTCTGGGAGTTAGTAACTCCTGCCACTACTACAGGCTCTTATGGTTGAAGTCGAGGTGTAACTGGTGAGCATTGTAGAGACCAACAGTTTACTAATGTGTGACGTGCTGGCAGTAGCAGCAGGCGGTTAGTTTCAGCTGTAGATTCAGTACAGAACATGGCAGTACAGTGGGATGTGAAGCAGGAGCTGCTAAGTACTGTTTCAAACATGCAGGATGGTGCTGTAGTCTGTAGTGGTATTCTTAACCTGGGAATATTGATGAAAAATCTCTGGCATAATAGGTGTATTACCAACAAGAATAGGTGCATTACCAACAATGATGATTGATATGAATGAAATATGGATAGTGTCACAGATGTTACAGTACAGCGCATATTTTTTAAAGGGTGGAATTACAGAGACAGAGACCAGATCTGCACCTGCACCTGATTCAGGGCCCAAATAGCATTCATTCTTTCTGTCTTGGCTTTAAGAGAGCAGAAGTACTTCCCTGACCTCAAAAAAGAAAAGAGTCCATTGTCAGGGTGACAGGATGACAAATTAACTTTTTATTTTTTCTGGCAGGTGCAAAACCTGCAAGAATCAAAGTGGGATAGATGGTAGAATAACAACATTTATTTCTTATATAGCCCAAATACACATACAGTATGTCTCAATGGGTTTTGACAGACCCTACTTTATAGGTCAAAAGTAGGATTTTGTAGTCAATTCTTAATTTGATGTGTAACCAGTGCAGTGATTGTAAGACTGGAGTGAGGTGGTCAAATTTCCTTGTTCTATTTAGACAATCAAAGCAGTGTGTATTGCTGTTATCAGTTACACACCTTGTGGGAACAAGGAGATCGTTTTTCACTTTTTTTAAGTCTGGCCAGTGTTCACTTTTTTCAGTATGGAATGGGAGATAATCCAAGGAGAAGTGATCACTAACACAGATTTCGACAGATTTGAGATCAATATTTGAGATTTATGGATTGTTTGTGTATGAGTGTGGTGTGAAATTTCTCGTCTGGGGAGCTGCAATAAAGGAAGTCAACTGAATTGTTTATTTGTATTTATTGTTTATTTGTTAATAAAACCCCGTTCCCAGCATGTCAGACCTCTGCGCTTCCTTCCCCCGTAAGCCCGTAGTCGTGACACAGGCTGTATAACCTGAGCTCTGAACAGAGTTCATTGCCCAAACCTACTGACAGCAGTGATGATTCTCATTCATCACCTGTGGACTGCAATGAAGAGAATACTAATGAGAGAAATATGCACAACTCTACATGTTGTAACCTGGCTTACCAGGACCTTAGGACATTCAAAGCAGTGTGTATGACAGTTAAAATTTATACACGTTGTGTGAATGAGGAGATAAGATCACTTTCACATTCTTCCAAACAAGGCAGCTTTCAAGCATGCAGAAACCTGTTTTTTATACTAAAATAACATACAAAATTGCAAAGTTAGATACAATGCAACCTCTAAATTAGATTCAGTGTTTGTCTCCTACACCACAATACTGGGCAATACTAATTACTGCAAAAGGTGAATTGTCCAAATATTGAGCAAAGAGCGCAGCCCTTGAGGTGAGTCCAATCAGGTGAGCAACTGGTCTCATGTACACCTTTCTGTAGTTCTGCCATTGAGCTCTGGGCAGTTAAAGAAGGGGCCCCGTAATCATAAAGTTGCTGGTTTGAATCCCGATCCACCAAGGTGCCACTGAGGTGCTACTGCCACACACTGCTCCCCGGGAACCTGTCATGGCTGCCCACTGCTCACACAGGGTGATTGGTTAAATCAGAGGACAAATTTCACTGTGTGCACTAAGTGCTGTGCTGCTGTGTATCATAAGTAACAATCACTTCACTTCACAGATCGACGATTAGGACCACAGAGCCCTATGTGAGGTTTGCTGCTATTCCAGTTCTGACTCATCTGAAGTCCTGGCAGGTTTATTTGAACCGATCCACAACGTTCTGACAGTAGTGCCATCTTTTGTTGCATAGACAACCTGGAGAAAGGTGGCATCCTGAGAGGACTACAGAGAGGACTACAGTGAAATGTACCACAGTCACCTGAGCATTCTTAATAAATCGCACTTCTCTTTCCCACTAGCCCCCGAAGTGGGGACAATTAGATGAATAGTAGAAGATTATGTAATGCCAGTTTCAGATTAGTGAATTCCCTTTCACTATCTGTAGTGAAGTATGGAATTGTGGGTTTTGTTGGATGTATGCGGGTCGATATGGTGGGTGAGGCAGGTCCAGGCTGAGAGGAGCTACTGGATGGCTTGAGTTATGCGCTGGCCATATAGCATGAGAAGGATCACCTACTGTAGGCCCTTATGGTTGAAGTCGAGGTTTAACTGGTGAGCATTGTAGAGACCAACAGTTTACTAACGTGTGAAGTGCTGGCGGTAGCAGCAGGTGGTGAGTTTCAGCTGTAGATTCTGTCCAGAACATGGCAGTACTGTGGGATGTGAAGCAGGAGCTGCTGTTGTGTTTCAAACATGCAGGATGGTGCTTCAGTCTGTAGTGGTATTCTTAACCTGGGAATATTGACGAAAAAACTCTGGCATAATAGGTGCATTACCAACAAGACATACAGGGAGTGCAGAATTATTAGGCAAGTTGTATTTTTGAGGAATAATTTTATTAGGGGGGTTTTTTAGGGGGATATCTGTGTGTGCAGGTGACTATTACTGTGCATACTTATTAGGCAACTTAACAAAAAACAAATATATACCCATTTCAATTATTTATTTTTACCAGTGAAACCAATATAACATCTCCACATTCACAAATATACATTTCTGACATTCAAAAACAAAACAAAAACAAATCAGCAAGCAATATAGACACCTTTCTTTGCAAGGACACTCAAAAGCCTGCCATCCATGGATTCTGTCAGTGTTTTGATCTGTTCACCATCAACATTGCGTGCAGCAGCAACCACAGCCTCCCAGACACTGTTCAGAGAGGTGTACTGTTTTCCCTCCTAGTAAATCTCACATTTGATGATGGACCACAGGTTCTCAATGGTGTTCAGATCAGGTGAACAAGGAGGCCATGTCATTAGTTTTTCTTCTTTTATACCCTTTCTTGCCAGCCACGCTGTGGAGTACTTGAACGCGTGTGATGGAGCATTGTCCTGCATGAAAATCATGTTTTTCTTGAAGGAGACAGACTTCTTCCTGTACCACTGCTTGAAGAAGGTGTCTTCCAGAAACTGGCAGTAGGACTGAGAGTTGAGCTTGACTCCATCCTCAACCCGAAAAGGCCTTACAAGCTCATCTTTGATGATACCAGCCCAAACCAGTACTCCACCTCCACCTTGCTGGCGTCTGAGTCAGACCGGAGCTCTCTGCCCTTTACCAATCCAGCCACGGGCCCATCCATCTGGCCCATCAAGACTCACTCTCATTTCATCAGTCCATAAAACCTTAGAAAAATAAGTCTTGAGATATTTCTTGGCCCAGTCTTGACGTTTCAGCTTGTGTGTCTTGTTCAGTGGTGGTCGTCTTTCCGGGACGGGCACACTCTCTTCATCACTCTCGTTGTAATCCGTGTCTCCCTCGTCTTCCTCATACTCCCGGAAGTCACGTGGGTAATCACGGATGTCGCGACGATCTCGGACGTACGCAATGGGCGGAGCACCGCCCAAAGAAAATCCCCGTCATCGCCGCTTTCGTCATCCGTGTCCTCCCACCGGTGACTCCGAGGGTCGTCCACCCTGGACCCAGGGCGCGATCATCTCCCATGGCCACGTCACTTCCTCGCTGCTGCCGATGTCTTCGCTCCGCCCACTCACCCGCTGACGTTGTCGCTTCTGGGTTTCGCGGATTTTCCCGGGAGTGACGTCATCACGTGGCACCGTGCGTCGTGGCTCATCGGGGAGAAATCGCTCTACCAGAACGGGCGGCGCGTCTCTCCACCGGCGCCCGAACTCGTCGCGCCGGGCTGCGTCCTTCACGGTGTTTCTTCTCCTCTGCTTCTTTTTACCTCTGCGCTTTTGAGTAGAGGGACGACATTCTGTCACGACTACGGACTTACGGGGGAAGGAAGTGCAGAGGTGTGACATGTTGGGAAGGGTTTTTATTACAAATAAACAATAAACACAAATAAAGAATGGTGCCGGTGGCCAAGAACAGGAAAAAAAGGGGAACAACTAAAACTAACCCATAGGCATGTGGCGATTGCCAGAACTCAAAATACACACATACACATGGTTGTCAAGTGAAATTCACGAAAATGTCGTCCCTGTTGAAGAGGCGGAAGTCTAGGGGTTTTATGCACCGTCAGGATTGGCCACCGGTGATGAGCACAGCTGCAGTCAATCCTGACACCAGTGTTCACTTTTTTCAATATGGAATGGATTATCTCGGCCAAGGAGAAGTGATCACTAATGCAGATTTCGACAGATTTAAGAAAAATATTTGAGATTTATGGATCTTTTGTGTATGAGGCACAGAGAGAATCGCCACATGGAACACAGGGAATGGTCAGGTGAAATGACATTTGCAGGTACAAGGACTAGACACATTCAGGCCCGGTCCACACAGAAACGATCTCTGAAATGGTACAATTTCTGTCCAATCTAGTCTAGCTTTGACATGGAGAAGGCATTACAGAGTGAATTTATCTTTTCTGCATCTTCGTGCGGATGACAGAGTGGCTTTTCTGTGAAAGCGCCAGTGCATTAGTGTCACAGTTGATACGCTGATGAAAAAGTGATGCGCTGTGAAAATTTTCTGGATGCACTGTAATAGCCCTTGCAAAGACAAATTGTTTTTTATTATTTAGTGTTAATTGATGGGAAATGTTGGAATGCTGCTTGACTTTCAGTTTCTCCAGAAAAGGGAGAGATTCCTACAGACCTTGCTGCATGTCAGCCTGTACTTTATATCACAGACCTTCCTATCACACCCCAAGGTTGAGGAAGTTCATATGTAGCTCCTTTTACACAGACAACCCATAGCTGTTGATAAAAACCTACAATTCACAGGACAGCTTATGGTTAAAATCTCTTCATCATTATTAACAGGCTGTATAACCTGAACTCTGAACAGAGTTCATTGCCCAAACCTACTGACAGCAGTGATGATTCTCATTCATCACCTGTGGACTGCAATGAAGAGAATACTGAGAGAAATATGCACAACTCTACATGTTGTAACCTGGCTTACCAGGACCTTAGGACATTCAAAGCAGTGTGTATGACAGTTAAAATTTATACACGTTGTGTGAATGAGGAGATAAGATCACTTTCACATTTTTACAAACAAGGCAGCTTTCAAGCATGCAGAAACCTGTTTTTTATACTAAAATACCGTACAAAATTTATAAAGTTATATACAATGCAAACTCTAAATTAGATTCAGAGTTTATGTCCCCTACACCACAATACATTGTGTGTCATGCAGTTAAATGCTTTTTGCAAAAAAAACCCAAAAACAATAGAAACAGTATGCCAGTAAGGATAAAGTGCAGATGCATTACCAACAAGACACACATTTAAGAACAATATGCAGTGGAGTATTAAAGCGGATATGAATGTAATATTGATAGTGTCACAACTGCAGATTTTAAAGCACAGACAACCCATAGCTGTTGATAAAAACTTACAATTCACAGGACAGCTAATGGTTAAAATCTGCATAGTTATAAAGGGTGGAATTACAGAGACAGAGACCAGATCTCCACCTGGCCCTGATTCAGGGCCCAAATCGCCTGAGGGAAGAAGCTCTTTTCTCACCTCAAATGAGAAAGAGTCCATTGTTAGGATGACAAATAAAAAAAAAAAATTCTGGCAGGTGCAAAACCTGCTAGATTCAAAGTAGGATAGATGGTACAAGTACACCAAGCTTTTCATGTGACTAAAAATGTTTTTAAAGACAAACCAAACGTGAAGTCAATGGAATTGTCTGTTGACCTGTCAGGATTGATGGCACCTGGACTTATCACCTGTGCCCAATCCGGACAGCGTTTAAAAGCCGGGAATTTCCGCCCCTTCGGGAGCGGCAAAACTTTTGTGAACTTGACCTTGCAACTGTGTTAGTATTTTGAGTTCTGGCAATCGCCACACGCCTGCGGGTTAGTTTAAGTTGATTCCCCTTTATTACCCGTTTTTGCCCACCGTGCCATTGTTTATTTGTAATTTTTTATTATTATTAATAATTATTAATAAAATCCCCTTCCCAGCACGTCCTGCCTCTGCGCTTCCTTCCCCCGTCAGCTTGATGTCGTGACAGAATGTCAGAGCTGCAGAAGGTGTGGAGTTACAGTCTTTTAAAGGTGGTCAGAATTGGCTTCAGCTGTAGCGATCGCCTGGAGCCAAATAACGGCACGGTGGCCAAAAACGGGTAAAAAAAGGGGGAATCAACTTAAACTAACCCGCAGGCATGTGGCGTGCGGCTTTTAAACGCTGTCCGGATTGGGCACAGGTGATAAGTCCAGGTGGCGTCATATAGCATATAGCAGGTGTAACCGGTGAGCATTGTAGAGACCAACAGTTTACTAATGTGTGACGTGCTGGCGGTAGCAGCAGGCGGTGAGTTTCAGCTGTAGATTCTGTACAGAAAATGGTACTGTGGGATGTGAAGCAGGAGCTGCTGTTGTGTTTCAAACATGCAGGATGGTGCTGCAGTCTGTAGTGTATTCTTAACCTGGGAATATTGATGAATAAACTCTGGCATAAGGTGCCTTAGCAACAAGACATACATTTAAGAACAATATGGAGTGATTCAGGGCCCAAATATTCTGAGGGAAGAAGCGCTTCGTCATTCTTTCTGTCTTGGCTTTAAAGGAGCAGAAGCACTTCCCTGACCTCAAAAAAGAAAAGAGTCCGTTGTCAGGATGACAGAATGACAAATTAACTTTACATTTTTTCTGGCAGGTGCAAAACCTGCAAGAATCAAAGTAGCATAGATGGTAGAAGTATGCAGACAACATCAACAACATTTATTTATTATATAGCCCAAACTCCACACAAAAAAGCTCTAGGAGAGAGAAAAAAGGAGTGGGAAGGAGTGATACAGAGAGGGACCCCCTTCCAGGGTAGAGTGAGCCTGCAAGTGGTGTCAGTGCAGGTTTGTGATTGTCCAATAAGAGAATAAGGCCTACAGTTGTATAGGTGGAGAAGTCCAAAATAGTCCATTGTCATGGTGTACAATACATGTCCATTATGATGCTACTGGTCCATCGGAAAATCCCTGAAGCATTAGTTGTTACGGTGGTGGTGCCTGTGGTGACCCTCTGGTTCGTTTCATGCTGAGTCAGGAACCAGGATTTATCTGCTGGTCTCTTCACGGGAGTTTGCCAGTAGTCTAGGCGCTTGATTCAGTGTCTCGGAGAGAACAAACAGAAGCAGCGGCAGACGGTGGCATCGTACGACTGATACTGAAATATGTGGCTTTAATGGTATATTTGTGCTCCAGTGGCCCGATACCCTAACTAGGAGAGCCTAACTAAGGTGAATTTAACACTGTCTGTGCCTAACAAGGGTGACTGTGTGATAAAGTGGACTTTATAATTTACACTCTGTTTGGAACTTTAACAAAAGGGCAGATAAAATAGCTGTGTTTTCAGGTTAGGTTTAAACACTAAGACTGAGTCCCGAACACTGACCGGCAAGCCGTTCCACAACTACGGAGCTGTATAAAAGAAGGATCTGCTCCCAGCTGTGACCCTCTGTACTTTGGGTACCAGTAGTGACCCTGCATCCGTTGATCGCAGGGGGCGTGGCGGGTCGTAAATAACTAAAAGTTCACTCAGGTATTGCGGGGCGAGACCATTTAGAGCTTCATAGGTCAAAAGTAGGATTTTGTAGTCAATTCTAAATTTGATGTGTAACCAGTGCAGTGATTGTAAGACTGGGGTGATGTGGTCAAATTTCCTTGTTCTATTTAGAACTGTAGCATTCTGAACAAGCACATAGACACAGAGAGAACATCGCTACATGGAACACAGGGAACACTCTGGTGACAGGACATTTACAGGTACTAGACACATTAAGGGTTAGGGTTAGGGTGAAAGTGCCGCTCTGGGAAGTCCTAATCAGGTAATTCCTAAAACATTAAGTCTAGCGGCCCACAATTCAGTGCTCAGTCATTGAGTTCAGCAAATTGCGTTCAATATTCTGCGCTTGCCATGGGGCTCAGCACAAGAAATTGGCATGAACTTTAACCACAGTGCATGCACAAGACTGCTGCAAAATCACTCTTGTGCCGCATCATGGCATCATGGTCTGAAAGTGGCCTTATTTCATCTTCAGCTCCACGACACGTCCCTGATATATTGGTCAGGCTGGAGGTTGGGCTAATACCCTTGAGCACATCATACATACAACAATGGCATATAACATGTTCATGGTTGTGCTACAGTGGCTACAGGACCTCATAAAGCAACTACAAGAAGTCCTCTCTAATGAAAAGGTAAGGCTGGAGACGCGATCTGACAGTTTAACCCATCGCAGAAGAGAACTATATGCAAGGCGCAAGAGCGGGGAGTTACATTGACATATTTAGAAACTGAAAACCCATTTTAGAGAAAATTATTATTGTGTGGACGGGCCCTCAAGTTATACTTATACTAGCAACACAGGCGAACGCACTCAAGGATAATTAGGCACACGATGGACACAAAAACATGAGAAATACCTGACCCGGAGTGTCAGGACCAGTTCGGTTTGTGACCACTATGCCTAACTAATAACTTATGAAATAAAGATGCAGCTTGAGTTCCTTGTTCTTCTGACTCCTGCGTGCTGCCTCTACATATACAACGTAAGACACAAGCCATCCTTTATAAGGTTACTTAATTTGCACCAGAGTGTATAATAAGGATTATATGAAAAATCGTTCACTACAGCAGGTCAGTGTTGCATTGATTGTAAAATAACACTAAAAACATCAATTTTAACCTGAATGTTCAAGAAATGTCTGTTATTGTTTGTATAAAATGTTGCTTTTGCACAGTCACTGAAAAGCACAACATTAGGTAACAAATCAACCTGTACTTTTGATCACAGGCCTTCCTATCACACCTTCCTTTCAAAGGTTGAGGAAGCTAGGATATAGCTCAGTGGATTTAAGCTTTCTTGTACACAAACATCCCATATCTGTAGATTAAAAACTTATAATTCACAGAACAGCTTATGGTTAAAATCTCTTCTTCAGTATTAACAGATTGTATAACCTGAACTCTGAAAATAGTTCATAGCCCAACCCTAATCATGACAGCAAGATTTACAAGTCATCACCTGTGAACATTCCACCTTAGGACAATCAAAGCAGTGTGTATTGCTGTTATCAGTTACATACCTTGTGGGAACATGGAGATCATTTTTCACTTCGGCCAAGGATAAGTGCTCACTAACACAGATTTCGACAGGTTTGAGAACAATATTTGAGATTTATGGATCTTTTGTGCATGAAGAAAATATTTCAGATCTTTGGAAAATGGGAGCAAAAATTGTTGCATTTATTTGTTTGTTCAGTGTACTTTGGACAGAGAGCCACAGAGGCAGGATCACTGAAGACATTAAAGAAAGGCTAAACTTAATATATAGTTTTAAGTTATGAATATATGTTTACAATATGTTAAAATATTAAGTGTGACAGATTACTTAAATTTTTCCTGTTTAGGCTGGTTTACTCTTTTCACTGTGAGATACAGAGATAAAGCATCAAAAATAAGCACAGCAGTAGATAAATTAAATTGTGTCAGGATTGCCTGCAGCTGGGCTCCACACCTGACTTCAATCCTGACGCCCCATAAATGCCGGAAGCTTCCGCCCCTTCTGGGTCTCTGGCATTTTCGTGGACTCTCTGCATGAACTTGACCTGGTTTAATTTCATGTGTTTTGAGTTCTGGCAATCGCCACACGCCTACGGGTTAGTTTCAGTTATTTATTTAAGTTAAATCGTTTTTGGCCACAGCGCCATTGTTTATTTGTATTTCTTTGTTTATTGTATAATAAAACCCCCTTCCCAGTATGTCAAACCTCTGCGCTTCCTTCCCTCGTAAGTCCGTAGTCGTGACAGAATGCCAGCGACCCCCCCAAAAGCGCAGAGGTAGAAAGCAGAGGAGAAGAAACGCCGCGAAGGACGCAGCCCGGCGCGGCGAACGCGGACGCCAGGGGAGAGACGCGCCGCCCGTTCTGGTGGAGCCTTTTCTCCCCGAGAAGCCGTGGTACGCGGCGCCGCGTGATGACGTCACCCCCGGGAAACTCCGCGAAACCCGGAAGCGACAACGTCGGCGGGTGAGTGGGCGGAGCGAGGACGTTGGCGTCGGCAGCAGCGAGGAAGTGACGTGGGCAGCGAGCGCAGAAGATGCGACCCCCACGATCTTCGCCATGTCGAGCCAAGAACTCTGCGCTCTGCTGGCAAGGCTCCCCGTGTACTGGGACGACACGGGCGACGACGAGAGCACGGGAGACGAGAGTTGGGCTCCGCCCATCGCGCCAGTCTGCGATCGTCGCAAGGTCCGTGGGGACCCACGTCACTTCCAGGGGGGTGAGAAGCGGCAAAAACGGCGGCGTTCCTCCAGCGAGGAGGTGGGCAGCCTCCAGCCCGAATGGCCAGAGTACTGCCCATGGGAGCGTATCGCGCCATGGGTCCAGGATGTCCGCAGGGTGGACGACCCTTGGAGTCACCGGTGGGAGGACACGGATGACGAAAGCGATGATGACGTGGATTTTCGGTGGGCGGTCGTTGCCGGGATGGCTCCGCCCAGCGTGCGCGTCCGAGATCATCGCGGCGTCCATGATGACCCATGTGACTTCTGGGGGTACGAGGTGGACACGGACGACGACCAGGATGACGCCGTTTGGGCAGTCGGTGCCGGGATGGCTCCGCCCATCGCGCCCACACCTGCTGGAGGAGACGTCCACCCCCCTCCACACCACACACCTACCACCATCTCCAGCGACGTGCCCAGCCCCGTGTGGGACAGCCCAATTGTCCCGGGACCCTTCAGTGGGGCAGCAGACACAGACGAGACCACCACCATCCTCGCGTGTCTGCTTGGGTCAGCATGGGGCTGGAGCGCAGCCCTCGGGCAGCAGGGAGAGACAGACAGCAGTTTTCGGGACTTCCAGCAGAGACTGAGGGCGGAGTTTGATAGGCCAGAGCCTGAGCCAGGGATCGAACTCTGCCCCTCCACCACATCCAGCGCCAGTCAGGATCCGGGGCAAGAAGACCAAGCAATGGTGGGCGACGAGAAGGTCGCACCTCCCGAGATCCTGGCTGTGCCCCCTGAGGAGGTCCCGGAGAGCCCAGAGAGGGAGCCAGACGACCCTCTCTTCTGTCTGTCTCTGTCTGTGTGTGTCTGTGTGGCATATGTGTCCGTATGTCGCCCCCACTTCCCCTCTTTGTGTCCACCAGATGGTGACCCAGCCGCGGAGCCGAACCCCAGGGAGGAGGTTCCTGACCCGAATGTGCTGGTCCAAGGCGAGGTGGACAAGCCCCAAGGTACCCCTAAGTCCAGCCGGGGGGGGTGCTCCCCCAAAGAATTTTTTGGGGGGGTGCAGTTCGGGTTGGGGACTCCTCCTGAGGGGAGGGTAGGTGGGGAAGCGATGGAGCTGGGTCCTCCGGTAGCCAGTGAGGAGGGCGGGCCAGGCATGGGCCTGCGTCTGCCTCCAGAGGGGTGGAGCGCCATAGAGCCCCCGGGTAGGCATGAGGACCCAGCTGGGACAGGCAGGAAGAGGGCCTGCTTGTCCCAACGGACGCAGAAGGGGCTAGCCGGATGGTCTGGCAATGCCCCCCCCCTTGGCACCAGGGCCGGGCAGCGAGAGGGGCTGCATAGTCCCAGAAGGCACCAGCCTGGGGTGCCTGGAACAGTCGCCGGAGGTTCTGGGACAATCTCCCTGCGCGGTGCAGGGGGTGACACAAGACGTGTCAGAGGAGACGTGTGGAGACAGGGCCCACACGTACCGAGATGGATCGGCCCTGATTATTGTGTGCAGGTACGAGGGTCCGGGGCCGCCATGCGGGACCACGCCGGGGAGCCAGGCCGAGGGTCCGGGGCCGCCACGCCTGACCACGCCGGGGAGCCAGGCCGAGGGACCGGGGCCGCCACGCCTGACCACGCCGGGGAGCCAGGCCGAGGGACCGGGGCCGCCACGCCTGACCACGCCGGGGAGCCAGGCCGAGGGACCGGGGCCGCCACGCCTGACCACGCCGGGGAGCCAGGCCGAGGGACCGGGGCCGCCACGCCTGACCACGCCGGGGAGCCAGCCCGAGGGACCGGGTCCACCAAGGGGAGGATACAGCAGGGCAGGAGCCCTGTGGTTGCCGCCGTCCGCCCCGCCGCCTCCACTGATGGTACTGTTGGGGCTCCGAGGACGTAGCCCTTGGAGGGGGGGCTCTGTCAGGATTGCCTGCAGCTGGGCTCCACACCTGACTTCAATCCTGACGCCCCATAAATGCCGGAAGCTTCCGCCCCTTCTGGGTCTCTGGCATTTTCGTGGACTCTCTGCACGAACTTGACCTGGTTTAATTTCATGTGTTTTGAGTTCTGGCAATCGCCACACGCCTACGGGTTAGTTTCAGTTATTTATTTAAGTTAAATCGTTTTTGGCCACCGCGCCATTGTTTATTTGTATTTCTTTTTTTATTGTATAATAAAACCCCCTTCCCAGTATGTCAAACCTCTGCGCTTCCTTCCCTCGTAAGTCCGTAGTCGTGACAAATTGTCAATAACATATGCGGTCATTCATCCTTTGTCGCTGAGAGAATCAGTTCAGATTGCCACCCCCAGTACAGGAACCACATGGACAAGAGCCACTGGGACAGGAAACCGATTACAACACCGGCGGAGCAAGGTAATGGCAGGCCTCCTGTCTAACGTACACTGCATAGTACGTTAGATAATGTCGCTCTCCTCAAAAGGAAGGTAGTAAGAGATTATAATAATTCCAGATTCCTGTTTAACACTAGAGCCAATATAACCAGGAATAAGACAGAAACGGATACTACCACTCAGTATCATCATAGTAGAAACGATTTTATCAATGTACTTGCGCTTTGGAGCCACTTTCTTCAAGGTTCCTTAAACAAGTAGCACCCGATATTATAAATCCTATCCTCAAAATTGTTAACTCATCGCTTAGCACCAGCCATGCACCAAGTTCGTTCAAGGTAGCAGTCATTATACCCCTGATTAAAAAGCCTGATCTTGATCGCAGTCAGATTTCAAATTATAGACCAATATCCAACCTTCCATTTATATCAAAAATTTTAGTAAAAGTCATAGCCCAGCAGCTGAGCGCATACCTAGACTGTAACAATATCCATGAAGTATATCAATCGGGATTTAGACCTCATCATAGCACTGAGACAGCACTGGTTAAAGTTGTTAATGAACTGCTGTTGGCCTCAGAGACACATCTCGCTGCTTGTCCTGCTTGATCTGAGTGCAGCGTTTGACACTATCGATCACGCTATTCTCCTTGCCAGGTTAGACAATGTTATTGGGATTAAGAGAACGGCCTTTGAATGGTTCAGATCATATCTGACCGACCGTTATCAGTTTGTGGACATCAATGGTCATTCATCTTCACATAGTAAAGTAGAATTTGGTGTTCCACAAGGTTCTGTCCTAGGTCTGTTACTATTATCCCTATACATGTTACCTTTAGGTGACGTCATCCGCAAACATGGTATTAGCTTTCATTGCTACGCTGATGACACACAGCTGTATCTGTCAGCAATGCCAGATGAGAGGCAGCACCTGAACAGAATAGAGAATTGTCTGAAGGACATTAGACCGTGGATACTCATCAACTTTCTTCTTTACGACCCGCCACGCCCCCTTCAATCAACAGGTGCGGGGTCACTTCTGGTACCGAAAGTACAGAAGGGCACAGCTGGGAGCAGATACTTCTCATATAGAGCTCCGCAGTTGTGGAACGGCTTGCCAGTCAGTGTCCAGGACTCAGACACAGTGTCAGTGTTTAAATCTAATCCATCTGTTTTCTCAGGCCTTCTGTTAAAGTCCCAGACACACATTTCACTTCACTTTGACAGTGTCAATTATAAAGTCCAATTTATCACACAGTCACCCTGTTAGACACAGACAGTGTTAAATTCTCCCTAGTTAGGCTGTCCTAGTTAGGGTACCAGGCCACTGCAGCACCAATATCCTACTATTACCACATATTTCACAATCAGTCGTACAAATCAACCGTCTGCCGCTGCTTCTGTTTGTTTTCTCTGAGACACGGAATCAAGCACACAGCCCACTGGCAAACTCCAGTGAAGAGAACAGCAGATAAATCCTGGTTCCTGACTCAGCATGAAACAAACCAGAGGGTCACCACAGCCACCACCACCGTAACAACTACAGCTTAAGGGATCTTCAAATGTACCAGTAACATCATAATGTAGACCATTACACTGGACTACACTCTGGAATTGTTCAACCATACAACTGTTGGA
The DNA here is from genome assembly GCF_900700375.1 of Denticeps clupeoides. Taxonomy (NCBI): domain Eukaryota; kingdom Metazoa; phylum Chordata; class Actinopteri; order Clupeiformes; family Denticipitidae; genus Denticeps; species Denticeps clupeoides. The sequence continues at coordinate 20,183 of NW_021629799.1, read as the reverse complement.
CTTTTTTTTTTTATTTATTGGACAAATCATCAGAAACCCTGATCTGACACCATTTGCAGGCTCACTCTACCCTGGAAGGGGGTCCCTCTCTGTATCACTCCTTCTGTTTCACAGGGTTTCTTCTTTTCTTTTTATCTCTCGCCTACAGTTTTTTTTGTGTGAAGATTTTCCTTGTGTGCAGAAGGGTCAAGTGTGGGGGGTGTCAACAATGTTGTTGTTGTTGTTGGTCAACAGAGGCGTTCCCTGTTTTCTAAATGGACCAGGCGGCCTCTCTGCAGCTTGGTTTCTGGCTTTTCTCTCAGAAACTAGAAGTGCGGGAAACGCTCTTCAGTCAGTCCTATTATCATTGTCGCCAGAGATTAACTATCCAACTCTCAAGTCAGATCTCCCTAAATTCCATCAACATGTGGACTTTGCGAAAAGAAGGGATAACGCACTGGATATTGTCTACACTAAATTCACCAGTTCATACCAGGTGGAGCCCCGCCCCATCTCAGCCAATCAGACCACATCACTATTATGCTAATTTAGCATACAGACCACTTGTCCAACACACAAAACCTGTTCTGAAGCAGGTGAGAACCTGGCCTGCAGCAGTCGTTTCTGCTCTTCAAGAATGATACGAGTGCACTGACTGGCAAATGTTTAGAGACGCTGCAACCAACAGCGACAACATCATCAACTTGGAGGCGTACACGACATCAGTGAACAGCTACATCAGCAAATGCACTGATGACATTACAGTCTTCAAGTCCATCACCACATGATCAAACCTGTGGATGACTGCACAGGTATGTGAACTGGACTGAAACAGAACTAAAACCTGGGACAGTGACCCCTGGATCTTGGACTTCTTAATTGAGAGACCTCAGTCTGTTCGGATCAAGAACAGCGTCTCCAGCACCACCACACTCGGTGCTCGGTCCAATGCTGTTCACCCTGTTGACCCACAACTGTGCAGTGATCAGAAAGAACAATTAGTCAGCATAAAGAGAGGAGGTGCAACGACTGATGGACAACAATCTATTTCTGAACGTGGGCAAAACAAAGGAGATGATTGTTGACTTCAGAAGACAACGGAGGGACCACTCACCACTGAACATCGACGGATATTGTGTGGAGATAGTCAAGAACACAAAGTTCCTCTGTGTTCACCTAGAGGAGAACTGGATCTCAACACCACCTCAACAGCCAAGAAAGCTCTGCAGCATCTTCACTTGCTGCGAAGGCTGAGGAAAGCCCATCCCCCACCACTCATCCACACCACCTTCTACAGAGGGACTCGTGACGACAGTATCCTAACCAATTGCACCGTATTGGACCACAAGACCCTACGTTGGATAGTGAGAACAGCTGAGAAGATCATCAGAGTCTCTCTTCCCTTCATCACGGATATTTACCACACATGCTGCAGGAAAAGCCACCAGCAGGAAAGCCACCACCATTGTGAAGTATTCTACACACCCCTGACATGCACTCTTCACCCTCCTACCATCTGGGAAAAGGTACTGAAGCATTCAGGCCTTCACTGCCTGACTGTGCAACAACTTCATCCCACAGGCCATCAGAATCCTGAACACTCGGTAAATTTTTGACTCTGACACACACACTATCAGTGGTGGAATGTAACAAAGTATTTGTACTTCGTTACTGTACTTAAGTAGATTTTTACATATCTGTACTTAAGCAAAAATAATAATGCATACTTTTTAGTTTACTCCATTACATTTTTCGGCAATAATCTGTACTTTCTACTCCACTACATTTCTACAATTTATGCCGTTACTCGTTACATTTTATGAACACAATTTCCTCAAAATCTTGCATGGAATAATAGTTAGCTTATTGCGTTCTGGCGTTGTTTGCCATTTCCTACCAGTCAGGCTTTATTAGCTCCAATGATGGCAGAGCGCGCGTCAGTTGCAGCACGAGCTGGTAGACCGGCTTGATTTCAAGAAGACGAGACATTCAACATGGACCCAGAACCTGCATCAACTGAGCGTGAACACGAGCCCTGCAGCTCTGAATCACAAAGAAATCCTTGGCCGTATTTAAGAAATTTATTTGAGTACAAAGAATGAGTCCTTGCGATTTCTTTGCATCCCATGCCAGCCTCAACATAAAGAATTGTTGGCATTTAAAAACTCCCCTTCAAATTTGAAAAAACATATAGAGGTAAGCTATGCTATGCTTTTGGGTATGTTATGACATGTTATGATACTATTATCTAGCGAAATGTATGTTGACTTACAGAAATAGTATAAACATCACACCAGTGTAGCTTCATCATTTTTTTAACACGGTGGTAGGATAGAACTGGTTTATTAGCTCGGAGAAGATAGCTTAATGTCTTTGCTAGCATAGTGTCCAGCTCAGTGTTGTGCCAGTTCACACTGAAAAATAACTAGTTCACGTTCATAGTTAATTTTTTACAATTTTGAAGTTCACAGCTGTGCCAGTTCACAGCTAAAAAAACGAACTAGTTCACGTTCGCTCTTTATTTATTTATTTTTTTCGGACTCGAAGCACCAGCCATGCTAGCCTGTGATCAGCAAACTTTAAAACATGAGCGCCGTTCAGTCTCGCCAGAGTGAACGTCACTCACATTCACGTTCATAATTTGTAAACTGATTCGTTCAGTTCAGCGTTCACGAAAAACAGGAACGCGTTCAATGAACCGTTCATGCACAACACTGGTCCAGCTTGGCTGGAAGGGGTGCTTTCCGCCTGTTTCACAATCAGTAGTCCTCTCAGACTAGAGATGTGATCACAATAGACCAACACTCCTGTATTTCCTGGGTTTGTCACATATTTCTCTCGTAATTATAAGGTTTATATACATAGTTTAGCACAGTAAATAGGCCTAATAATATACTTGATTGTGCTAGTTACTTTGTTCGAAGATCTAGGATTACAAATGTTTTAAATTAAATTGTAAGAATGAATAATTAACACTTACAGTATATCATTGTTATTTTTGCTATCTATTATAGTGAAAGCACAGATCACTTCTGAAGGAGTACCTGGCTGCAACTGCAACTAAAAAGAGGGGAACATCGTCTGCTGGTGAGGGTTCTTCAATAAAGCAGCGGAAACTTGACAACACCAAAGCCTCTCAGAAGACCATGGACCTTGCGGTGGTCAACTTTTTTTTTTGCACCCTTTTGGTGTAGTAGAACAGCGTGAGTTCGTTAATTTAATGCAGCATAATCACCCAGATTACCCAGTCATGTCACGTACAACATTGAGAGAGAGAATAGATTAGCACACAAAGCGAATGAAAGATGGAGTGAAGAATGCAATGCAGACTGCTAAATACATCGCCACAACTACAGTCTGTTGGACAGCTCATAGGCAAAGCTTCATTCGGGTTACTGCCCACTAGATTTATTTCAGATAACCTAGAAAGACAGTCTGTTGCTCTATCTTGAAAAAGGCTGAGAGGGGCACATACTTATGACATGCTAGCCAGTACTCTCAATGACATTCATACAGAATACAGCGTCCATGAAAAAATTGTTAGGGCCACTACAGATAATACCTCAAACTTTATTAAGGCCTTCAGAGTTTTTGCATGTGAAGATGAAGGAAGTTTAACTGAAGAACAGAGGGAAAATGTAAATGACTGTGGAGGAAGATGATCCAGAAGCGGAGACAGAGGGTGTTGAAGTTGAGGCTTTGATGAAAGATGAGTGCTCTGAATATCAACTCCCAAAACATCACTGTTGTGCCTGTCATCTTTTGAATTTGATCTCAACTGTGGATGCTAAAAAAGCTGAATCAAATGTTGTGTACAGGAAGATGTCTCGTGCAGCATTTGCCAAGTGCTCAGCTCTTTGGAATAAGAGTGCCCGCTCATCTATCACTGCGGAGGTTTTTGAAAGGGAGTGCAAACTGCAACTCATCTGTCCAGTTGATACCAGATAGAACTCTCTCTTCCTTGCAGTTGAGCGGCTACTGAGGATATTTAGAGAAAGTGGGGAAGGAGCTGTCAGAGCAGTGACCATTGCACTTAAAGTCCCCATGTAAGTTTGACTTGGAGCAGATGCACAGTTATGATGTGGTTGGCTATGGATTGTGTGCCATAATATTGTTGTTCACTAATCATTTACACCTCGTTTAATTGAACTGCAGTAGTAGAGCCTATAATTATTTAGATAACTTAGTACACAATAAGCATATCAGTCATGTCTGTTTCATATCTATGCTGACAGGCCACAAATTCATATTTTAACAACTTTTTGCAGACACAATCTGACATAATTAAAAATAGTTTGTCGAATGATGTGTGTAATAACATTATGTATATCTAGGTGTGTGACAAATTCCTTATATCACTTGTTGACATTCTGCATATTCCAATAATGTTTATTGCAGGTTCAGCCCTGCAGAACTTGCTTTCTTAACAGAATATGCATCAACCATGAACCCAGTATCCATGGCAGTCAACATGTTGCAGGCAGAGGTGGATGTCCACATGTGATGGCTGTTACCAACTATAACCGTCCTGACTGTGAAGCTGGACCGCCTCCAAAAGTCATCCAAGTTCTGCCAGCCACTGATCTCTGCTCTTCAAGAAGGAATAAAATGGCGGTTTGGTGACATGCTTACTGACCCTGAACTCATGCTGCTGCAATTTTACTTCCAAAGTTTCGCACATCGTGGACAAGCAATGAGGATTTGCTAAGGTTGGGTAAGTAATTTAAATCATTCATTTCATTGGCAAGTGTTTAATTGATAAGGAAACCTTGCAAAGAACCTTTTCTGATCCTGCCAGTTAATCTGAAATAATATGTTGTTGCATCTAGGAGATCATAGGAAATTCCAAAGTGATAATAATGGTTTTTACAAGGTTAGAGAGACAGTACTCTTCATATAAGCTTAATGTTTCCTGTATTCTGTGTTTGGGTTGTTGTTATGTAGTGTAAAAAGCACAATGAAGACCATGTGGTGTTGGAGAAGAGAATAGAGTGTGTAGAAAAAAACTCTTTCTCCCTCCACACAAAGCACTGTATTCAACCACTCCAATTTGATGTTACCTGGCAGAAAGAGGCATGGCACAATAGAGGTTAAAAATGAACAGTTTCTAATTTATTAACACCGGTAAATAATTATTGTGGTTACATGTGAATATTGAATGTAAAAAGGTACCAAGGTTACAGAGAAAGTAAAAATGAGAAGAAAGAGTAAAGAGGGAGAAGTGAAAAAGAGGAGGAGAGAGAGACTCAGAAACCTTCCGGTTTCCGATGGAAAAACCTCTGAGCAAGAGAGCCCAGAGTCCCATTTTCCACATGTGCGCAGGCTTTTATACCCCTGGCCTACAGGAAGTTGTCACTGGCGGACAGGAAGTTGTCACTGACCAATCAGAACCTGTTGTTTCTGATGTCACGCCCCCGGTGCCTCCCATTTGGTGAAGACAAAGAGGGTGGGCGGTCCTGACGGCTGATACTTCGCACGTTGACGTCGGACAAAAGACATGTAAAAACCGGGGTGTCGAATCTTCACCCACAACCGTCGACACAGGAATGTTACACCTCCCCCTGCAGACATCTGTTATGCAAGACAAAGCAGGCTCCCGCGATGTCCATTCTTACAGTAGGCATGGACTACAGCAAGAGTCACTTGGAGGAGTACCAAGCCTCATCACCAGATAGCCATTCTGGGTCAGAGGAGGAGGACTTCTTTGGCCATATGAAGGGAAATGTCCAAGAAACCACAAGACAGCTGGATGCCTACCTGGCCAACTCAGCTGCCTCCATAGATACTCTAAAGTCCAGCAGGGCACATCTTTTCTGCAAAAAGAGGCAGGCTAGGGTCAAAAAACTTGAAATTGAACAAAAATCACTGGTAATGCTGTGCTTATAAGGGCACCAAATGGCACTTATACTCTCATGTTCGTGAGAGAGCCATTTTCACCCTCTGATCTTTGATTGCCTGGCCAGTGGTAAAGTTTTCATTTGATGGTCCTTCATTTTAAGTTTCTTATTCTAAGATCTGCCTTTTGTATTTGTATTGTAAGTGTTGAGTTACACAATATTGTTTTTTTCTGCAAATAATAGATCATTGACAAGATTTACAATTACATCTGTTTTTCATATAGACTCGTGTTTTGTTAAAGAAAAAACTAAACAAAAAGTATTGATAATTCTAGGTTGATTAGGGGTCTTAAGAGAGCCACACCCCAGTCAACGGTCAAAATTTTTGTTGTTTCTCATTCTAACATCTGCCTTTTGTATTGACTAAGTGTTGTGTTATCCATTATTAGGCCAATGCTTTTTGCTTTTCTGCAATCATTGGAGCATAAACTTTGTATTTACTAGTTTTACAGTTGCGCTACATTTTTTTTTCATGCAAGCCAGGGCAACTCTTGTTGAACAGAATGTGCTGATGATATGAAGTTGATTAAAGGGCTCGCAATGCCACTTGTACTGCCATATTCTTGAGAGCACCACCCCACCACTGCTGTTTGGTTACTGTTGTGTTGCCCTTTTACCGCTCTTAACAGAAGTGTTGAATAGTTTTGCAAGTACATAAATGATTTAAAGATATATCATGTCCTGATTGGTTTATCTTAATGGTATATTAGTGGGTAATACCTAGTATATAACTTGTCATCCATATAATTCTAAGGTACACACAGTATTGCGAGATGCATGCACAATAAGCACACCAAACTTTCCAATACACATATACTGTATAATTGCTTGTAATTATTCCGAGCAATGACATCAGTACAGGCATAAGTCAGTATATGTACTATGCTTTTACAAAATGGCACACCCCAGATGTTGAGACAAACCATTGTGTGAGTACTTTTACTTAAAAAATATACTTTAAAGTAAATTTAAAAGTAAGTACTTAGGACTTTTACTTAAGTAAGATTGTTGATGTAGCACTTCTACTTTTACTTGAGTACATATTTTGCAGGTTACTTGTACTTTTACTTAAGTACTAAGCTTCTGTACTTCCTCCACCACTGCACACTATTAGTGCACCATTCAAAATTCAAAGTTTGCACTATTTTACTTTGAGCATTTGTTACTCATTTCTATAATTTAGTGCTGAAGGAGCTGCTCAGTGCTGTCAAGGTCTCCTGCATAGGGTGGGAGATGTTGTCTAACAGGGATGATAGCTTATCTACCATTCTCCTGTCACTCACCACCTCCACTGGGTTCAGAGGGCATCCTTGGACCAAGCCTATGAAGCTCCCCAGCAGACCACACCATAAAAGATAGCTGAGGCCACCACAGAGTCATAAAAGAGTGGGTCCTTCACCCCAAATGACCTGAGCCTCTACAGGAAGTACAGCTTGCTCTGCCGTTTCATTTAGAGGGCATCAGAGTTGTGAGTCCAGTCTAGTTTATTGCTCAGATGAACACCAAGGTACCTGTAGCTCTCCACAGCCTCAATGTCCTTACCCTGGATGTTCAGTGGTTGTAATGGAGGAAGTTTGTGCCTGCGGAAGTCTACCACCAACTCCTTGGTCTTTCCAGTGTTGATCTGGAGGTAGTTCTGCTGGCACTAGTCAAAGTCCCGAGTCAGTTATCTGTACTCCTCGTCATCCCCATTTGTGACTAGGCCAGCTATTGCAGAGTCATCAGAGATCTTGTAGATTGTAGGTGAAGTCTACAGTGTAGATGAAGATGGTGAAGAAGAACGGTGCCAGAACCGTTCCCTGTGGGGCCCATCTTACTGCAGACCACCCTGTCTGACACACAACCCTGAGTTCTCACATACTGTGGTGGGTTGGTGAGGTAATACATGTTGTGAGGTGATGATTCACTCCTGTGTTCTCCAGTGGGAGACAAATAAAAGAACACGATTCTCACAGTGCTCCCAGCGGTCTCCAAGTGAGAGAGGGAACGATGTAGGAGGAGAATGATGGCATCATCCACTCCAGTGCCAGGCTTGTAGGCAAACTGAAGTGGGTTGTGGAGTCTCAAGACTCAGATTGTTGCCTCAAGACTACAATCTGACACACATGGAACTTCTTCACCATGTCAATGAAGAGGCAACAAATCACCCCAAAAATAATTTAGGTTGGACCCTGACACCCTTCATCTCAGATTTAAGAAAGGCCTTATTTTACTTTACAAGATCAGAGGGATCATTCCCTGTCCAAACTGTGTAAGGGAAGTTGATTAACAAAGCATTGGTAGCTCTATGGGATTACTCTAGTACTTTACTCACTGCCTGGACTGCTCTCATTGCTACTGATTTAGGCTAGTTCATCGAGTCAAGTGTCAGGTCATGGGGCCACAGCACCACCAGGTGCCATCCTTACCTTGTCATAGCATGTGCTATCCTGTTCAGTGTTTACTACGTTTATGGCCCTTTATTATCTTTTTGATACATAAATATGTAGTTTAACTAATCTCTGGTGTCGCACTCAACTTTTTTGACTTAATCAATTTGAAGAAAGTCATGCCAAGTCATGTCACATGTAGCGTAAAGTCCCTGACAAAGGTCTTGTCTCTTGTGTACAAATTGACCTCAAGTGCAAAAAAGTTGGGTGTTTTTTTACAAGAAAAGGCTAATTTTATTCCCAACAGCTTTTGTAATAATATTTCAGTGCGAAACAAAATGGTCAAAAAGTATTCAAAAAGTATTCAAAGCTTTCTAAAGCCCATTGAGTCAATTTTTGCAGAGACATAAGTGTTGTCGCCTTGTCATATGAGCTTCATTGACTAATAATGAATAATTAGGTCTCAGGTGTATAAAAAGAAACCCAGTACACTAGACCTTCACATCAACTGCAACTAGACCTCTGCAAACACGCCTACGATTCACCCTGAGACTAAAGTGTCGATTATCAAGAGGCTGGAGACCAGATCCACTGCTGATGTGGCAGACACCTTCAATGTGTCGCATCGTCAAGCACAGAGGATTAAAAAAAAGATCTGAAGAGACTGGAGACGGTTTTGACAAGCCCAGGTCAGGCAGACCCCGCAAGACAACTGCTCCGTTTGTTGGCTCAAAATCCAAGGCCAGCCCATTTCATACAAGGTCAACCAGAAAAAAAGGAGTCAGGAGCAGGTGGATGGCATGGAGCATTATCATTTTTGGGCAATGTCATTTTTTTTGGGGCAATTTGGGGTTTTTGGGTAAGGCTTAGCAGCAAAGTGAAATAATCAACAATGAGGAAGCAACGTCCAACATGGCTGCCAGGACTTAATGTTGGATGATGAACTGCTTTGTTCCAGTTCGTGGTCGTTGGTCTCTTGGGCACTGCAGTGCCCCCTGTGGGCCATGAGATGACATGATCGCCATGACATAAGACCACTTGTATATATGACAGAAAAATTAAAGCTATTCAAACAGAAAAAACCTGAAATAGCCCACCTCAGGTGGACACACCTGTAGCCGAACTTGAGATATGAAATAAAAAGATATTAATAGTAATAAACAAATATCTTTCAAAATGTATGAGCAGCTATGGCATCAGCTTTGATCAGGAAACGTGCAGAAAAAATATGCACACCTGGTAGGCCCTCTAAACAAGATGATTGGCTCTGTGCAGTTCAGCCCACTCTAAGAACACTACAAATACAGCAGGAATTCTTCACACACACACTTTTGCTCTCACCTCTTGCACAACCTTCAGGAGTACGGGAATGGCTTCAAATCCTGTAAACAAGATTTTTGTGTACGAGAATCCTGACTTTCAAGGCGTGAGCCGGGAGTTCACTGAGTATTGTCCAGACCTTCGGGATGTTAGTTTTAATGACTGTATCTCCTCTGTGAAGGTCATAGGGCAGCCATGGGTGTTATACGAACACCCCCACTGTCAGGGTGCCCAGTTCTACTTTGAGGAGGGTGAATGTCGATCAGTGGAGTGGCATGAGGTAATTTCTTCACTGGAACAGGTGAAAGAAGATCTGACAAATCCTCAGATCACACTGTATGAGGATCAAAACTATGGGGGTAGGAGCATTACCCTCAACTGTGAGACAAACTTAATGTTTGGCAATTTCAATGATATGATTTCTTCCTGCCGAGTGGACAGAGGAGCATGGGTCCTGTATGAGCATCCAAACAGAGGTGGTCGTTCAATTCTGGTCAGAGCTGGAAGAGAATTTCCAAGCATAGGCTGGATTGACAACCAAGTGTCTTGGGCTCGTCCTCTTAACCTGGGAGACCCAAGATAACAGCAGAGCTCCTCTGGGACAAGAAAGAAGAAAACACCAAATCAGTCGTCATTGACTCCATCTGTGGTGTGAATCGTGGAAAACATGAGCAGACCTTCTCCTCTGAGCTCAGTCGGGAGTATGAAGGTTCTGTCACCGAGAGCTTCAACTTCAGCAATGCTACACAGATAAGTGTGGGGATGTCATTTGGGTTTGATATTGGTATAGTGAAATCAGAGGTCAATGTGAATGTGAGTAACACTTTCACCGTGGAGAAGGGACAAGCAACACCAAGACGGAAAAGAAGGGTGTGAAGATTTCCATACCAGCCACCATCCATCCACACACCAAGCTCACTGTGAATGTAGTGAGAAAAGAGGTGGATGTGAAGGTTCCAGTCAAAATAACGATCCAGTCAGGCTACAACTCTTCGACTGAATACGGGGGAATACAGGTGCCAGGCTGGTAACACGATCTTGGCTGAATACCAAGAAGAGGACATTTAAGGCTGCAGTAAAAGTAAAAAAAAGAATTATAACCATATCATATACACAGCAAACTAAATACTACTTACTAATAAAATACAGAATTCTTACTTTGTAATCTTATACGCCATAACCTATAGAGCATTTCTTTGTTTCATTTTTCCATAACTAAAATGCTTAAAATGTAAGTCTGTCAGTCTTGATATATTGGTGTACCTCTTGTGATTTGGTGAAACTGGTGTGATTTTATCCCATATGTTAACCTCAATGTATTACTGAAAGTGAAGCGATAATCATTGTGACAATTATTATTAAATGATTAGCATTATTAAACTAAGCATTTTTGTTTTTGTTGCATCAAAAACAAAATACCCAAAAATTATGTATATTCTGGATAAGCAGATTTGCAATACCTATGAGAATCATGAGATCAGAGTGATATATTATGGAATAAAACACATATGTATATACAGATTAAAGAAATGAAAACAAACATTTAATTTCTGGAATGTCTGGAAACGTCATAACTGCATTGTCTTTTTAGACATCAGAAGCATTATTGTCTTCACAAATTTCAGAACAGTTAAAAAAAAAAAAGCCTCGTTTACATTTAAAATGAGACACCAGTGGTTTAACACACGAGGGGCCCATTTCAGAAAGGAGTTTACAAGTGAAAAATGTTAAGCCTGAAATGAGAGAAACTCTGGGTTTTCCGTTTCAAAGTGGCAGGTTTGTCAAACTCGAGAAAGCAGGGTAAGTCAAGCCTGTTTCTGAAAAGAGGTAACTTTTACTTAGAGTCAGTTACCGTGGTAACTTACTCTGTGAACCTAACCTGGTCAGGAACCTGTTTTATTCTCTAATCTGTGAGTTTCTGTTGGTCTCCTCCCCTGTTTTAAAGATGAAAGCAGTTAAGGGAAATGCATGTACTTTTTTGGATGAGGAGACTGTATTAATTCGAAGAGAATTACATTGACGCCGGGCAAGGATTTTGAGACCCAGAGTGGATTTCTTTTCTTTTCTCCATACATTTGTGTTTGAGCGTTACCGTTTTACGTTGCAATCAATTACATAAATCCATAATCTAATCCGTTCTTAGATTACTAACATTACCCATTGTGGCCGCGCTCTTACATCCGGGCAGATACTATGTGCAGCTTTACGTTTCTTTGCTAGGGGAAGATTACTGTAGATTATTGGGGATGCTGTGCATATTAGTAAGGCCACTGTATGCAGGGACACAATGGTAGTAAGTGGGATTTGAACCTGGGTCTCCTGGTTCATAGGCAAGTGTCCACTCACTAGGCTTCTACCACCCACTGATAAATGCCTTAAATGTAAATAGATAAAGTGTATCCAAGTATTGCTCCCATGAAGCCTGGGCTCTTGAGCTTTTGTGAGCTGCAGGCTGTGCTTCGGCACCTGTCAAGAGAAATTAGAAAGTTCCACACCTACATCAAAAAAAAGCTCACTCCCAGGTTCACGTGAAATCAGAGCGTGCTGTAGATGTGAAGGTGGTGGAAGTAAAAGAGATCTCCGTACTGACAGAGGTGACTGCATTAGTCCAGAAACTGGCTCTCAACCAAGAGGAGCAGATGGATAAACTGTCTGTCTGTTTATTAAATTAATGAATTTCATGTCATCATATTGGAGATCTTTCTGGTATGTTTTCTGTCTATATTATGAGCCATTTCTTCAAGTTGTGGGAGACTGTTTTCTGTTTGCAGAATATAATACTAGAATAGGCATAAAGACAACTTCTGGCCCACAAGGTGGCATCACAGTCTCGTTTTTATGATTAACTGCCTCACCTATTTCTTCTGTGTCCTGATCGACCTGCTTCACCTGCTTGCATATAATTGAATTGAGCAGATGCACTACAGCACTTCTTAATCACCACAAAATGCTTCTCTTGCTCTTGTCCTGTGTCAATTTTTTAATTTTCAATGATGTTTGACATCATAAAGGCTTTTGAAAAAGCTAGAGCAATTACACATTTTCTGTGTTAATTGTGGAATTGACCTTTACAGCTGAAATCACAGCCTCTAAGAATATGTTCAGTTGAAAAACTATACAAATGCCCCACCCAAGGTTACTATAATTATTATTACTTACAGCAGTAATGTTGTCAGCTTCATAAAACATACAATTGATAGTTTTAAAACAGTGGTTCTCAACGCTGCAAGTAGGTGCGAGTGGACCACATGATGGGAGGCAAAAAAAAAAAACTAATTTATGATCTTTGTTTGGATTCATCAGATCTATTTTCGCTGCTAAAATAGACCAAAACAGTCATTATTTCATCAAAAATGTAAGTGACTTAATATTATTAACTTGTTTGTCATATGAAATCAGTGTGAAATTAGTGAGGTGATGGTAAATTAAGTGGTGGTCAATTGTCAGCTCTCTTGGTCGAACTGTATTGTTAACTGCATAAAACAAATAAACTAATCAGAATATAGGCTACAGTTAAAGCTTTCCTTTAGTTTTTGTGAAACACACGCAGCCACGCACACACAAACATGTTTACATACACTTATGTTGGTAATAAATGAATAACAATAAATTGTTGTAACAGTAATATATGCAAGTTTTGTTTTACACTGTAAAAATGTAATGATTTGCCAATGCAAAGAGAGTACCGGCACCTTTTCTTCCCACTTCAAGCACTGATTTTAACACAAACAACTCATCCTCCTGGCAACTTTTTTGTCAAAAGCGACAATCCAGTGACTTTTACTGGTGTTTTTGGAGACATTTGTGGTGTTTGGAGACTCGAAAGCACGAATCACGCAGTTATGCATGGATGGTGCACAGGCAATGACGGGGCGTCAGCGTGGTCTAGCTGCTCGCGTTCAGCACGTAGCTCCACTTGTGAAATTGAAGTGCCCACATTGCATGGTTTATTGCGAAGCACTTCTTTTTGACTCCGTGCTTAACAAATCCATGAAAAAAAGTCTCATCAAATCACAGCCACTTAACACTCGATTGTTTGGGGTCCTCTGCCAGCCTTTATGTGCACAGCAAATGAGCTTTAAATTAATATGCAGGAACATATTATTGAGCTGAAGAGTGACAGAAAGACTGAAGGAAGTCTTTAGCTCCTGCCCTATTTTGTCATTCTGCGCAAGCCTTGATGCTGGAATATCCTGAACTCTGTGACGTCATCTTTAAGATCTCCTTCCTTTTGCGTTCAACATATTTGTGTGAGGCAGGATTCTCAAAATGACTGCACTCAAAACTAAATACCACAATCGTGCACAAATCGAGGATGATTTGAGGCTATGTTCATCAAACATTGAGCCAAGAATTGAGGATCTTTGCAAGGCAAAGCAGGCTCAGGTCTCTCATTAACAACACCTACCTGCAAGCTTCTGTAAAAAAATTGCAGATGATGCCTATATTAGGCCTAGTAATAACAACAATAATAAAGCATAAATTAATATCAGATATAATTCCCCAATTATAGCAATAGCCTAGTGAAGATAATAGACCTATTACTGATGGTGGTAAAAATAATAATCATAACACACATAAAGCATGTAACCTCATATAATTATATAGCAATAGCCTAGGTATTGATGATAGGACTACCTACCGCAACTGATGATAATAATAATAAAATAATAATAATAATAATATGGGCCCTAACAATAATAGCACCGCACCCAATCTATCTACTATCTATCTATCTATCTATCTATCTATCATCATCTATCTATCTAGACAGGAAGACAATGTAGTGGTGCCGTGTTTTACAGTTTACCCGCAATTTAATTAGCGAAGCTGGAGTTCGCTTAAGCCTGCTGAGTTAAAAGAACAAGTGGTTGCACATGTTATTTAGTTTTACTGATTCGGAGATGAAAATCTTTTCATGCATAAAGGTGCATAGCGCAAGGCGGAGGTTCGCGACTTTCTGGAAAAGTAGCAATTACTACACAGGACAGAAGTGCACGTATTTCTGTGCACGTGGCGGAGGCCGGGAAAACCCACACGGCAGCAGACGGCACGGTGCTGCTGAGGGCCTTGGGACCACGCGAGGAGCGAGGACTTCTGATGCATAAAGTACATGAAGAACTGCACCGACTACAGGATTATTTTGCAGACGGCGGAAAGGGCCATCGATCGTGGGTACAGTACTGGAGGAAGTTGTGAGTAGACTCAACACCACATATTCTCCACCAGTTTGAGCTCCACCAAGCGTGCCAACGATAATAAAAGGTACCTAGACTGTGTGAATATTTAAAACTCGGGTATTTTATATCAAAGGCTGGTTTAAATGATTCACACTCACTCCCAAAATTCCAGCTCTTCTCTGTGTGCTTAGGCATATCAATTCATATTACATTTCTATGATTTTAGTTACAATTAAGAGCTTAAAATATAAATGCATAATGAGTTGTGGATATTTATCTCATCAGTATTCTTTTCATTGCAGTCCACAGGTGATGAATGAGAAAACCTTCTGTCAGTAGGTTTGGGCTATGAACTCTGTTCAGAGTTCAGGTTATACAGCCTGTTAATAATGATGAAGAGATTTTAACCATAAGCTGTTCTGTGAATTGTAAGTTTTGTAAGAATTGTAAGCTATGGGTTGTCTGTGTAAAAGGAAGCTTATATTTATTGAGCTACATCCTAACTTCCTCAACCTTGGGGTGTGATAGGAAGGCTTTTGAAATAAAGTACAGGCTGACATGCAGTAAGGTCTGTAGGAAAAACTGAAAGTCAGTCAGCATTCCAACGTTTCCCATCAATTAACACAAAAGAACAAAAGCCAATTTATCTCTGCGATGGCAGTGCATCCGGAAAATATTCGCAGCGTTGTGTGCATGTGAGGATAGGAGCTCATCGAAAGGGCATATAAAGTTTTAAACTGAACTCGCATGGAAAGTCATGCTCTGTGCTTGCTGCACAGGCCCACAAACATACAATGGGATTCAAAATATGCCATATTGAATGCTGAGCTGAAGTCAATAAACAGCATTCTGCCGTAAGTGTCTTTTTTGTCGGGGTGGGAGAGGGTTGTGTGAAAGCAGTTTGGCTGGTAAGCGAACTGAAACGGTCCAGATTCTGTGTCTTCATGTGCCTCTCAAAGCATTTCATCATGATGGGTGTGAGTGCTATGGGCTGCTAATCATTGAGGCAGGACACAGTTGATGTCTTTGGCACTGGGATGATGGCAGTTTTGAGGCAGGTAGGCACGACGGCTTGAACTCAGCGATGTGTTGAAGATATCTGTGAAGATGTCTGTTAAGATTGATATTGCTTGCCTGATATGAAATTGAAGTGATTGTCATTGTGAGACACTGCAAGCACAGATATGATTGTCCATCAAAATGAGGAGATAAGATCACTTTTACATTCTTAATAAACACATTAAAAAACATACACAGTTGCAAAGTTAAACACAATGCAACCTTTAATTTGATTCAGATTTTATGTCTTATACACAATCATCATAGTAACAGCGTGAAATGTTTTTTAAAGTAGGACATTGCAAAAACAGTACAACAAAAAAACAGTAAGGATAAACTTGTCACACGAACCGGGATCAGAACAAGAGAGACGTGTAAGAGGAGACGAGACACCGCGGTGCGGCGGGACGCAAGGAGGCAGGTAAGTTCCTCCACGTTAATCTGCGAACGCGTACGGTGTGAGCCACCAACACCACACTGATGTTGTCGTTCGCGTTTTAAGGCACAAGACAGGACCAGTGGGGGTGATGAAGGCTGTCTTCCACTCGTCGCCCTCTCGGATGCGAATCAGGTTATAGGCCGAACGGAGATCCAGCTTTGTAAAGTACTTCGCTCCCGAGACGGCGTCGAGGGCGGTGTTGGTTAGGGGAAATGGCGTTTTTTTTTTTATAGTGATTTTGTTGAGTCCACGATAATCCACGCACGGTCACAGACCACCATCCTTCTTGGTAACAAAGAAGAACCCTGCCGCGGCCGGGGAGGGTCGATGGGCGGATGGTGCCGTTCTGAAGCACCTCCGCCACAAACCGCTCCATGGCCAATTGCTGTGCTTTCGAGAGGGAGTAGAGATGTCCTTTCGGGGAGTGGTTCCCGGTAGCAGGTCATGTCGCCTGGTCGATGGGAGGCGCTGGGCAGCTTTGGCTGGGCTGAAGACTGGTGACTAGGTTCATGATAACAGGAGGGGATGTTGTCCAACACTGGACGGGTCGGCTCTGGGTTTGAGGTGGCAGACGGGGAGAGCTGTGGCAGAGGCAATGGCGATGGCAAGTGCGCTCCCCACTCCAACACCCACGCCACGCCGCTCTGCATTTCTTCCTGAGACAGGTTGACCGTCCCAGGTGCATGGGTTTCCCCCTATGTCCGGAGGAGTGACGGTGGGCTGAGGGTGGTGAGAAAGGCGGTCAGGGAGTCCGGTGCCGGGTTGGAGTGGAGGCCGCAGTTTTTCGGGAAGTGCAGCGATCAATCCTCAGCGCGAGTTGTATGAGGGCCCTCATACGTTGCTGCCATTTCCCGGCTTACCATCTCCCCACGAATTCGCGCGGCCAGTCCTTCAATATAAATCATCCGGAGGGCGTGGGCGTCCAGCAGAGCCTTTGCAGCCAGGGTCTGAAATCGTGCGGTGAACTGGCTGACAGATGAATAACCCTGGCGTAGATGGTAAAGCTGTGACGCGACGTCTTCCACAACCGTCCGGACGGCAAAAAGGTGTTTTAATTCCTCCACGAATTCGGAATATGACATGGATGCTGAGTTGGGGGAGCTGATTAGCGCTGGCCGCCCACTCCGCCGCGGGACCAGAGCGAGCAGGGTGAAGTAGGAGGGCGATTCGGGACCGGGATCTGGGGTAGCGGCGAGGTTGCTGCTCAAAAACCAACGAGAGAGTGGTGAGGAGCGCCTCGCCGCTCCCCTCGGTCCCGTTCCAGCGCTCCGCGAGCGCCAAACTGGGTTCGGGAACCGCGGGGGGACGAGGGCTCTGCGCAGCGTTCGTCGCTTCATGCACTCGGTGGGCTGCCGCAGGAAGCGAACCTCCTGTGACAGACATTCAATGAGATTCTCTTGCCGCTACTACTCGATCACATAAAGCAGCGAAATCTGAAGCGCGTACGGGCTCGGTCATTCTGTCACACAAACCGGGATCAGACAAGAGACCTCGGTGCGGCGGGAAGTTCCTCCGCGTTAATCTGCGAACGCGGACGGCGTGAGCCACAACACCACACTGATGTTGGACAGGTACGGTCGTACTTTGGTTGAGGGTTTCGGAGCCGAGTCTAATGACGTGTGTCATGCAGCTGGCAGCTGCTCCTCTAGCCAATTTATAGGAGTCACGTTACCCTCGTTTCCGTGTTGCTCCAAGTCACATGATGGAATGACAAAAGCCAACAAGGACATACATTTAAGCATGATATGGAGTGCAGTATTAATGCGAAAATAAATGTGATTGTCATGGGTGGGCTGGACAATGGCGATGAAGGAGGACGCATTCGCACGATTCACGCGACAGGGGGTTTAATACAAACTACAGCGAGACAAGGGAACATCAACACGCACAATGATCCCGACGATGAACAGACACGAACAGGATGTTTTATACAATTATACAAATATACACCAGGTGAACACGATCAGGGAACATTACACGAGACGAACATGAAACTCCGGTCCGGACTCCGGATCCGGAGTAACCCCTGCCGGTCCGGATCATGACAGTGATATGGATAGTGTCACAGTTGATGCACTGATGAAAAAGTGTGTGAATGAGGAGATAAGATCACTTTCACATTCTTCAAGCATGCAGAAACCTGTTTTTTATACTAAAATAACATACACAGTTGCAAAGTTATATACAATGCAAACTCTAAATTAGATTCAGAGTTTATGTCACCTACGCCATAATATGTTGTATGTCATGCAGTTAAATGCTTTTTGCAAAAAAAAATAATGTAATATGGATAGTGCAGATTTTAAAGCACAGCGCATAGTTATAAAGGGTGGAAATACAGAGACAGAGACCGGATCTGCACCTGCACCTGAGTAAAGTAAACCTTTGAAAGTTAACCTTTTCATGTGATGTAAATGGAATTGTCTGCTGACCTCTGAGACAAGCACAGTGGGATGTGAAGCAGGAGCAGCTAAGTACTGTTGTGTTTCAGACATGCAGGATGGTGCTGGAGTCTGTAGTGGTATTCTTAACCTGGGAATATTGATGAATATAATAGATTCAGAGGAAATAACTGAACAGGATGAGCTTGGGCATCTTGTATTGGGGCTGTGGTTGAGGGGGTATGTATATGTCCAGACTGCATTGTCCCTGCTGTTGGCAGATGTTTTCCATTTTCATATTCACTCCCTTGTCGCATGTTATTGTCCACTGCAGTAGGGGCTCTGATCTGATGTTCCAAGTGTCTTGGTGGAGTGCCAAATGTCTGTGGCATTTGGTAGAGGTACAATATCAGGGACCTTCTGGTCATTAAACAACTCTTTTTCTTCATTCAGAAAAGAAGAGATGTTCAAAAGCTCTTGGTGGCAGTCCTGTCTTTCCTTATGCTGTGACAGCTGATTAATGAAACATACGATCTGCACTGCTTCCTCTCTGAACAGAGAGCTCTCTCTGCTCCTCTCTGATTCAAACTCTGTCTGAACAGACTTCATAGCCCAACCCTAATCATGACAGCAAGACTTCCAAGTCATCACCTGTGAACATTCCACCTTCCACCAATCAAAGCAGTGTGTATTGCTCTTATCAGTTACACACCTTGTGGGAACATGGAGATCATTTTTTACTTTTTTTTAAGTCTGGCCAGTGTTCACTTTTTTCAATATGGAATGGATGATCTTGGCCAAGGAGAAGTGATCACCAACACAGATTTCGGCAGATTTGAGAACAATATTTGAGATTTATGGATCTTTTGTGTATGAAGAAAATGTTTCAGACCTTTGAGTTCAGCTCATGGAAAACGGGAGCAAAAAGTGTTGCATTTATCGGTTTGTTCAGTGTACTTTGGACAGAGAGCCACAGAGGCAGGACTGAGCTGCTGGAAGTACACTGAAAAAAATTAAAGGCAGGCTAAACTTAAAATATAGTTTTAAGATTTAAATATATGATTACAATATGCTTAAAATATTAGGTGTTTACTGTTTTCACTGTGAGAAAAGTGATGCACTGTGAATATTTTCCGGATGCACTGTAATAGCCTGTCACGATCCGGTCCGAAAAGGGGTTCACTGTTGTCATGTGTAATGTTCCCTAATCGTTTTCACCTGTGTAAAATGTATAAAGCTGCCCTGTTCGTTTCTGTTAGCTGTCAGGTCTTTAAAGTTATGTTCCATGTTCACCAGTGTCAACGTCTCGGATGTCTCCCCTGTCTTGTACTTCACCATTAAACCCCGGTTTCGTGATGTCAGGCGATTGCGTCCTTCATTCCTCGTCTTCTCGTCACTCTTCGTCCTCCTCTCTGTACACCCACCTCGTCATGCCCGCATAGTTGTGACAAATTGGTTTTTGTTCTTTTGTGTTAATTGATGGGAAACATTGGAATGCTGACTGACTTTCAGTTTCTCCAGAAAAGGGAGAGTTTCCTACAGACCTTGCTGCATGTCAG
>NW_021629798.1:92971-94332 GCF_900700375.1 Denticeps clupeoides | reverse complement strand
GGACGGATGGGACGATCGGCATCTTAACGGACGCCTGTCTCTTGTCCCTCAGGGTTCTGCTGAGTACCACCAGCTGTCTGAGGGAGGTGTCTCTGACGTCCTCAATGCTCGCGTTGGCGGTGAGATCATGGAGTTGATGCTGATCGGCTACCAGGGTCGCAGCTGGAGTGGCCGGGTGAAGATCACGGTGGACATGGCCGAGTTCTTCCCCGTCTGTCTGTCCAGTGACCCTCCAGAACAGCTGAGCGTGGACATCAGTGTCCACGTGTCCCGAGCCAGTGGCTCTCTGCTCCTGTCCGTCTTCAGCCCCTACTGGATGGTGAATAAGACACTGCGTGTGCTGCAGTACCGTGCCGAGGACACTGTTGTCAAACACCCGGCGGACCTCCGAGACATCATCCTCTTCTCCTTCAAGAAGAAGAACATCTTCAGCAAAAACAAGGTGCGTGATGTGTGACAACTCATACAAAATGCAGCAGTACCTTCCCAAGTTCTCCACACCACCCCTCTACTACGTTCCTCCACCGGCTCCCAGTAGCTGCACACATCAGGTTCTAAATACTGATCCTGGTCTACATCTATATACCATCCTACCTCTATAACTAATACAAAATGCAGCAGCACCTTCCCAAGTTCTCCACACCGCCCCTCTACTACGTTCCTCCACCGGCTCCCAGTAGCTGCAGGCATCAGGTTCTAAATACTGATGCTGGTCTACAAAGCCAAACATGGAGTAGCACCATCCTACCTCACAGCCCTTATTACACCTCGCACTGCACCTCGTATACTCCGAGCCTCCAGTACTGCTCGCCTGGTCCCTCCATCTCTGAAGGTAAAAGGAAGACGCTCATCTAGACCCTTCTCCGTCTTGGCCCCTCGGTGGTGGAATGAACTTCCAGCTCAGTCACTGAGCACCTTCACACGGCAGCTCAACACCTTCCTCTTTAGAGAAGATTTAGATGAACTTGTAACCTTCTTCTTGTCTGACTTCTGTATAGAAACTAGAACAGAGTGAATAAAAAGATTGTATTCATAGTTGGGGGTCCTAGTGAACCAGAACTGACCACTTCATCCATGGTGACATGGAAGCACGTTGAAAGTCGCTCTGGATAAGGACGTTTGGTAAATGCTGTAAATGTAAATATGACAAGAAAAATGTGGCATTTACATTTACAGCATTTATCAGACGTCCTTATCCAGAGCGACTTACAACCAGTAGTTACAGGGACAGTCCCCCCCTGGAGACACTCAGGGTTAAGTGTCCTGCTCAGGGACACGATGGTAGTAAGTGGGATTTGAACCTGGGTCTTCCGAACTCATAGGCTACTACCACAAATGTCAAAGTGGCATCCTGCAACCAA
>NW_021629798.1:52971-87971 GCF_900700375.1 Denticeps clupeoides | reverse complement strand
CATGTTACATATAACACATGCACTAGATGTAACACACCTGTTATATGTAACACTGGCACTACATGTACCACACCTGTTACACGTAACACCATCACTACATATAACACTGGCATTACATATACACCTGTTACATATAACACATGCACTAGATGTAACACACCTGTTATATGTAACACTGGCACTACATGTAACACACCTGTTACATGTAACACCAACACTACATATAACACTGGCATTACATATACACCTGTTACATATAACACATGCACTAGATGTAACACTGGCACTACATGTAACACACCTGTTACATGTAACACCGGCACTGCATATAACACTGGCATTACATATACATATGTTACATATAACACATGCACTAGATGTAACACACCTGTTATATGTAACACTGGTGCTACATGTAACACACCTGTTACATTTAAGGGTGGTAGTAGCCTAGTGGGTAACACACTTGCATATGAACCAGAAGACCCATCTTCAAGACCCATTGTGTCCCTGAGTAGGACACTTAATCCTGAGTGTCTCCAGGGGGGGACTGTCCCTGTAACTACTGAATGTAAGGGCATCTGATAAAAGCTGTAAATGTAACACCGGCGCTACAGGTAACACACCTGTTACAATTCTGCTGTTACATTTTAGTTTACACTTTAAAACTTGCATCATATTAAATTGTGTAAATTGTGTGTTACAGGTTGATAATCAGCTCCCTGGTGCCATATTTCCGATTGTTTTCAATCCTGTTCATCCACCTAAATCCATAGCATTGGACTCAGGTATGTCTCATACACACAGCTCAGAAATGTACGTGCATTATGTGGATCCTGTGTTTGATATGTATCTATGTGTGTGTGTGTGTGTGTTTTAGAACCAAAGCCGTTCATTGATGTCAGCATCATTACCCGGCACAACGAGCACAGCCAGGTCACACAGTTGAAGTATGTTCCTCCTCAGATACAGATACAGCGATACAGATACAGTATGTTGCCGTCCACAACAGCTGTGTGGGGCTTTATACTAAAAGATGTGTCTGTGTGTGTAGGTACTTTATGGCTCTGGTGCAGGAAATGGCTTTAAAAATTGATCAGGATTTCCTTGCCGCCATCATCAATCTGTTCACCCCCAACACAGATGCTTCAAGCACAAACAAGAAGGTACAGCTGGTGTTACACTTACTTACAGTGTGTGTGTGTGTGTGTGTGTGTATTGAAAGTATGCTTCTCTCTTCTCTCTTAGCTGATAGAGAAAGATCTGGAAGTGGTTCGGGCAGAACTGATGGAAGCTTCACTGACCGACACGTCAGGCATCAGCTTCTTTGAGCATTTCCATATTTCTCCAATAAAGGTACAGACACACACACACACACACTATACACCAGAGACATTTTTTGGCCTCTTCATGTCTTTGTGTGTGTGTGTGTGTGTGTGTGTGTGTGTAGCTCCACCTCAGTCTCTCTCTAGGCTCCAGCAGTGAAGGTGATGGGCGGGGCTTAGTGGCTGTCCAGTCTGTCCACCTGCTGCTGAAGAGCATTGGAGCCACCTTGACCGACGTGGACGACATCATCTTCAAGTGAGGACCTGCATCTGCTCGTTCTCCACCCTCCTCATCCCCCCATCCCTCACTTATCAGCTGTGTGTCCGTCTCTGCAGACTGGCCTGCTTCGAGGTCCGGTACCAGTTCTACCGGCGGGAGAAGCTGATGTGGGCGGTGATCCGACATTATTCTGAGCAGGTGCTTGTCTCACACGGGGTCACTTACTCCAGTGTTGGTCTGGAGTTAGAAGGAGCGTAATTAATTGTGTGTGTGTTTGCGTGTGCACGCAGTTCCTGAAGCAGATGTATGTTCTGGTGTTGGGCCTGGACGTCCTGGGGAACCCATTTGGACTCATCAGGGGTCTGTCTGAGGGAGTGGAGGCATTTTTCTATGAGCCCTTCCAGGTAATTCAAACACACACTACACACACTCACATCCTGTCTGAGGGCCACACTCTGGGGCAGTGGTGGCCTAGGGGTTAAGGAAGTGGCCCCGTAATCAGAAGGTTTCCGGTGCGAATCCCGATCTGCCAAGGTACCACTGAGCAAAGCACCGTCCCCACACACTGCTCCCCGGCGTCTGTCATGGTGCCCACTGCTCACATAGGGTGATGGTTAAATGCAGAGGACAAATCTCACTGTGTGCACCATGTGCTGTGCTGCTGTGTATCACATGTGACGATCACTTCACTTTACTAAATATGTGTGTGCAGGGCGCAGTGCAGGGGCCTGAGGAGTTTGCAGAGGGGTTTGTTATTGGAGTTCGGAGTTTACTGGGACACACCGTGGGTATGTCTCTCTTGTCATCTGGGCCCAGCGGGTGGGGTGTGTGTGTATGAGTGTGTAACGTATGAGTGTGTAACGTGTGTGTTCCAGGCGGAGCTGCCGGAGTGGTTTCCCGGATCACTGGGTCCGTAGGAAAGGGTCTCGCCGCCATCACCATGGATACAGAGTTCCAGCAGAAGCGGCGGGAGGAGATGAACCGGCCGCCCAGGGACTTCGGGGAGAGTCTGGCCAAAGGGGGCAAAGGCCTGCTGATGGTACGGTGTGTGTGTGTGTGTGTGAGTGAGTGTGAAGGTGTGTGAAGGTGTGTTGGCGATGTGTTTGAGTGTTCTTACTCTCATCTCTTTACAGGGTATGGTGGGTGGAGTTACAGGAATTGTCACGAAACCGGTGGAGGGTGAGGTCTCCTTCCGTCTATTAACCACAGGGTTAAAGGTCATGAGGTCAGCTGACTTGTCCTGTCCTTCAGGAGCGAAGAAGGAGGGGGCAGCCGGCTTCTTTAAGGGAATCGGTAAGGGGCTGGTCGGGGTCGTCGCCAGGCCAACAGGGGGCATTGTGGACATGGCATCCAGCACCTTCCAGGGTATCCAGAGGTGAGTCTCTCTCACCCACCCACACACACAGCTTTAAGAGTGTTTTCTGTGGTTTGTGTCTGTGTTGTCAGTGTTTCCCATCATCTGATGGAGATGTTCAGACACTCAGAGACGTGTGTTAGTGTCCAGCTCATATCTGACTGAGATGGTGTGGTGTTCTGGTGTGTGCTGGTTGTTTTTGCTCGTTCTGTACTCTTCTACTGACTGTTTTTTATGTTTCTCATGAGTTCCTGGATGTGTTAAGTTCTTTCTGTTCAGTGAGTATTTCTTTGCATGGATGGTTTCTGCGGGGCTGCGTATGTGTGTGTGTGTGTGTGTGTGTGTGTGTGAGAGAGAGAGAGTGAGAGAGAGAGCATGCATGCATGTGCATACAGTTCGTGTGTGAGGTCAGAGATAGGAGAGTCATAACGGCTGGTCTGCTGGCATGATCATCCCTACAGGGGTGGAGTTGGCAGGTAAGTGGTGCATCATGGGTAATGAAAAGCCTGTGCATCATTCTGTCATTCAGTGTTTACCCCAGTGCCAGTCCCTGTCTTCCATCATGTCAAACTGTGGAGCATCCAGGGTCAGAGGTCATCTGGAGGGCAGAGCCTCTGCAACCTCATATTTTTCATGACGTCTTCATTTATTTTATTTTCGGAGTTGTGAGGAGAGAAATCCCGTCCACAAACCAGGAGTAATTGTGTGTGTGTGTGTGTGTGTGTGTGTGTGTGAGGATCATATGTAAGTGTCAAAATCCACTTTATTGTCATCTCACTATATACAAGTACACAGAGAGACACACAACACAACATAAAACCATGACAAGGGACATTGTGGACATTGTGGACATTGTGCGCTGACCCATAAAATAATGCAGGTCGAGACAAACTAGACAAACCAGGCAGACAAGTATGAGCGATGAGTGAGTGTAGGTGGTGTATGATGCGCTATGATCGTGATATGACGTGATATGATGACCATAACACAGCAGCAGGGTGTGAGAGATTAAGAGTCCCTTCCACCCTCCAGAGAAGACCAGCGGCCCTGCATGTACACGCACACACACACACATACATAACCACACCCCTTTTCTTGTGATTACCATGCTCCTCCCCTTCCCCGCCCCCTGAAGCTTGCTCTCGCTGCATCTCGACACGCTGACACGTCCACAGCAGGAGTCACGTGAGCTGAGGAGCATGATGAGCGCTGCAGCTTCACCATCAGTGTCCCCACACTCATCATTCAGCGTCACACACCCACTCATCACTCAGCAACACCGTCCCTACCGCCGCGTGACCTCCCGCCCTCTGGTCTGCAGAGTCGCAGAGTCGACGGAGGAGGTGACCAAACTGCGGCCGGTGCGGCTGATCTGCGAGGACGGGGTGATTCGGCCGTACAATCTTCAGGAGTCGCAGGGATACGACCTTTTTCAGGTACTGAAACTGTAGTGGAGTGGTACAGGATGCTGTATGTCTAGATGGATCACACACACACACACACACACACACACACTATTAAAACTGTTCTTGTTTAACCCGTCATTCCTTTTTCCCACTAATTTCCTCTTCTCTGCTCTCTTGCATGCAGCCTGAGGAGGAATGAGTGGGCTGTAAATTTAGCAGGATGTGTTCAGCAATGAGTGGGCGGGGCTGTAAATTTAGCAGGTTATGAATGAGTGGGCGGGGCTGTAAGAATGATTGGGCGGGGCTGTAACTCTGGGTGGATATTTGTTCAGAAATTAGTGGGCGGGGCTATAAATGTTCAAGAATGAGTGGGCGGGATGTAAATTTAGCAGGTTATGTGTTCAAGAATAGGTGGGCGTGGCTGTAACGAGCAGGATATGTGTTCAGAAATTTGTGGGCGGGGTTATAACTTCGCATCTGATTTTGTGTGCCTCTGGTGTCCATAGTTTTCTGTTAGAACTGCAGGAATTCTGTCCTGATCTTACGTCTGTGAAGATCCTCAGTCATCCAGGTGAACTCGTGGCAACTGGACTTTGTGTAACGTAGAGACGTTTTATTCTGTCAGTCTTGACAACGTTGTGTGGATGCAGAATGAAACGTCTCTACATTAAACTCAACTTTCAGACGTTCAGATCCTACGTTGACAGAAACGTCCGCTTTTACTGAGACGGCACATTTTAAGGCACATTGTGATGGACACACACAGCATATTTACACAATATTTACACAAATATCATAGATTTACATACGTATTTGTTATATATATATATAAACAGTACTCTCTCTCTATATCTATCTATCTATCTATCTATCTATCTATATATATATATATATATATATATATATAGAGAGAGAGAGAGAGAGAGAGAGAGAGAGAGAGAGAGAGAGAGTACTGTTTCCTATTAACTTATTAATCAGAAATCTAAATCAGGACATCTACACATATTTTACATTTGAGAAAAAAATGATTTAAGTGTGTTTCATCATTTAAACATCATTTCATCTGAATCACCCACCCAACTCCACCCAAACACGTCCAACTCCACCCAAACACCCCCCCCAAAACACTCGTCCAACTCCACCCAAACACGTCCAACTCCACCCAAACACCCCCCCAAAACACTCGTCCAACTCCACCAAACACATCCAACTCCACCCAAACACATCCAACTCCACCCAAACACGTCCAACTCCACCCAAACACACCCCAAAACACTTGTCCAACTCCACCCAAACACACACCCCAAAACACTCATCCAACTCCACCCAAACACGTCCAAATCCACCCAAGCACACACCCCAAAACACATGTCCAACTCCACCCGAACACGTCCAGATCCACACAACTCCATCCAAACACGTCCAAATCAACCCAAATACATTACATTTACATTTACAGCATTTGGCAGACGCCCTTATCCAGAGCGACTTACAACGTGCTTTCAAGTTACCATCGATGAAGAGATCAATTCCGGTTCACTAGGACCCCAACTATGAATACATCTATTTTATTCACTCTGTTGTAGATTCTGTACACAAGTTCGACAACAAGAATTACAATATAATGTAAATATTCTCTAAAGAGGAAGGTCTTGAGCTGCCGTGTGAAGGTGCTCAGTGACTGAGCTGGAAGTTCATTCCACCACCGAGGGGCCAAGACGGAGAAGAGTCTAGATGAGCGTCTTCCTTTTACCTTCAGAGATGGAGGGACCAGGCGAGCAGTACTGGAGGCTCGGAGTATACGAGGTGCAGTGTGAGGTGTAATAAGGGCTGTGAGGTAGGATGGTGCTACTCCATGTTTGGCTTTGTAGGCCAGCATCAGTATTTTGAACCTGATGCGTGCAGCTACTGGGAGCCATTGGAGGGAACGTAGTAGAGGGGCGGTGTGGAGAACTTGGGAAGGTTGAAGATCAGTCGTGCTGCTGCATTTTGTATGAGTTGAAGAGGTGGGATGGTACATAGTGGTAGACCAGCTAGAAGGGAGTTACAGTAGTCCAGTCGTGAGATTACTAAGGACTGAACCAGTAGTTGGGTGGCCTGGGTTGACAGGTAAGGGTGGATTCGTCTGATATTGTAGAGAAGGAATCTACATGAACGGGAAAGATTGCTGATGTGAGTAGAGAAGGAGAGTTGGTTGTCTATTGGTACGCCAAGGTTGCGGGCTGTTGTAGAAGGAGAGAGCTGCGAGTTGTCTAGGTAAATAGCAAGATCCTGATGTGGTGAAGAATCTGCTGGAATGAATATTAGTTCAGTTTTGGTGGGATTGAGTTGGAGGTGATGGGCTGCCATCCAAGACGAGATGTCTGTTAGACATGCAGAGATTTTGGAAGCAGCATGTAGATCTGAGGGAGGAATGGAGAAGAGGAGTTGTGTGTCGTCAGCATAGCAGTGGTAGGATAATCCATGTGAGGAAATGACCTCACCAAGTGATCTCGTGTAGAGGGAGAAAAGGAGAGGACCTAGCACTGAGCCTTGAGGTGGAGAGTCTACGTGAGGTAGAGGTGGATCCTTTCCAAGTCACTTGGTAAGATCGCTCATCAAGGTAGGAAGCAAACCACTGCCATGCTGAGCCCCGAATTCCAAGCCTCTTCAGGATTGACAAGAGAGTCTTGTGGTTAACGGTGTCAAATGCAGCAGATAGGTCGAGGAGAATAAGAACTGATGACAGTTTTGCCAATCTGGCTCCATGTAGCTGCTCGTAGACACAGCGCTCAAGGATTTTGGATAGAAATGAGAGGAGAGAAACTGGTCTGTAATGGTTAATGTCTGTAGGATCAGCAGTGGGTTTCTTTAGGATTGGAAGAACCCTGGCTGTTTTAAAGGCGGATGGTACGTGGCCAGATGAGATTGAGCTGTTTATGATATAAGAAATGAAAGGGATGAGGTCAGGGGAGATTGTAGAAGGTATGGGGCATACACGCCCCAACCACACACACACAACTCCATTAAAACATGTCCAACTCCACCTGAACACACGCCCACATACACGCAACCACCCACCCCACTCAACCCGAACATATACAACTCCACCCAAACACATGCCCCAACTCCACTGAACACCTCCAAATCCACCAAACCACATGGCCAAATACATCTGACCACCCACCCAACACGTCCAAATTCACCCAAACACACGCCCCAACCACCCACACAACTCCACCTGAACACACTTCCAAATCCACCCGTTGTTCCCCACCCTAGTCCTCTCAGTGTTTGTGGATTAATAATCCAGATCTCTCTGTTGCATGACCCAATAAATGCTGGAATATTATAAATATAACTCTACAATACTAATCAGTTGCCTTATCTGCTCTGACGTATGTTGGCGTTTCGTCTTCTGTGTGCAGACGTCTGTAATAAACTTTTTTCAGTCTCAGGTGGTGTCTGTGTCTCATTAATTAAGAGATTGACTGTTCTTAATGAAATGTGGTCAGATGGCACAGGGCACCATCATCTTCCCCCTCTATGAGGCACACTGATGCCTGCTGACGGGTGTGTGTCACCTGAGTGGATATGGGAGGACATTTATGAAACGCATGAAGAAACAGTCATTTGTTTAAAATGAAATGTAAATAAGTTGGATGATCAGTAAAATGCAAGATGCAGGATGGAGACATGTGGTTGGAGGATACAGAGATGTTCCTCATCCTACTGGTCTGATCCTGGAGGCTGCTGTAGCATCTTCTGGAAGGTAGGTGGAAGGTGAAGGTGCTATGCAGGTCTTCAGTGGTGTGTAGTGGCGCAGCATTGTCCAGATCTTTGTAGAGGTGTAGAGTCAGTGTTTTTAGTTATTTTTCTGTGTGTGTGTGTCTTTGTACAGAGATCAGAAATTAAACTTCTGGAGGGGGAGGTTTTCCGGCAGCATTTTGAATTCCACGGTCACAGGAAGAGCAGCATCATCGTCACTAACAGGTACAAACACCTTCTTGACCTGATTTCTTATTGTTACTCAGCTTTGTACAAAGCCTACTGACTGATTGTGTGTGTGTGTGTGTGTGTGTGTGTGTGTGTGTGTCAGGAGGGTGCTGTGCGTGAAGGAAATTGATTTCTTCGGTCACTTCAGCAAGGAGTGGGAGTGTCCGTATGAGCTCTTCTACCTGCAGCCACGGGTGGAGGGACCAGACGTCCTGCTTTACTGCAGAGTAAGAGTGTGTGTGTGTGTGTGTGTGTGTGTGTGATGTGCAGTGACCACAGCGCCTGTATTCCAGAATGTTCCGCTAGTGGTCCTGGATGGTCAGAACCAGATCATTGTTCTCCAGTCTTGACACTCGTTATGTTGCTCTTTGGTCTTCGTTATGTCCTGCATGAATCTAGTGGTCATGTGATCAGCACCACACCTCCGTCTTGTGTTTAAGGACCAGAACAAGTTGAAGATCAGTAAGAAGGACAGTCCTGGACCAGTGAGGGTAGTCAACATGAAACAGGCTGCTGCTGCTGAAGTAACCACATGCACTCTACACACACGCTACACACACTCTACACACACTCTACACACGCTACACACGCGCTACACACACGCTACACGCGCGCTACACACACTCTACACACACTCTACACACACTCTACACACGCGCACTACACACGCGCTACACACACGCTACACGCACGCTACACGCACGCTACACACACTCTACACACACGCGCTACACACACGCGCTACACACACGCTACACACGCGCTACACACACTCTACACACGTGCTACACACGCGCTACACGCACGCTACACACACGCTACACACACTCTACAAACATGCTCTACACACGCGCTACACACGCACTACACACACTCTACACACGTGCTACACACACGCTACACACACGTTACACACACTCTACACGCACGCTACACACACACTACACACGCGCTACACACGCGCTACACGCACGCTACACACACTCTACACACGTGCTACACACATGTTACACGCACTACACACACTCTACACACATGCTACACACACGTTACACGCACTACACACACGTTACACGCACTACACACGCACTACACACGCACTACACACGCGCTACACATGCGCTACACACATGCTACACACACTCTACACACATGCTACACACACTCTACACACATGCTACACACACGTTACACACGCACTACACACACGCTACACACGCGCTACACGCTACACACTCTACACACACTCTACACGCACTACACACACACTACACACGCGCTACACACGCACTACACACGCGCTACACACGCGCTACACACGCACTACACACGCGCTACACACACGCTACACACTCTACACACGCGCTACACACGCACTACACACGCGCTACACACACGCTACACACACTCTACACACACGCTACACACACGTTACACGCTCTACACACTCTACACACACACGTTACACGCTCTACACGCTCTACACACACGCTACACTCTACACACACGCTACACACATGCTACGTACACACATGCTACACACATGCTACACACATGCTACGTGCACGCTACACACACGCTACACACATGCTACGTGCACGCTACACACACTCTACACGCGCTCTACACACACTCTACACGCATGCCACACACACGTTACACACACTCTACACGCGCTACACACACGTTACACACACTCTACAAACATGCTCTACACACGCGCTACACACGCACTACACACACTCTACACACGTGCTACACACACGCTACACACACGTTACACACACTCTACACGCACGCTACACACACACTACACACGCGCTACACACGCGCTACACGCACGCTACACACACTCTACACACGCGCTACACGCACGCTACACACACTCTACACACGCGCTACACACACGCACTACACACGCACTACACACACGCTACACACGCGCTACACGCACGCTACACACACTCTACACGCACGCTACACACACACTACACACGCGCTACACGCACGCTACACACACTCTACACACGCGCTACACACACGCACTACACACGCACTACACACACGCTACACACGCGCTACACGCACGCTACACACACTCTACACACACTCTACAAACGCGCTACACACGCACTACACACACTCTACACACGTGCTACACACACGCTACACACACGTTACACACACTCTACACGCACGCTACACACACACTACACACGCGCTACACGCACGCTACACACACTCTACACACGCGCTACACACACGCACTACACACGCACTACACACACGCTACACACGCGCTACACGCACGCTACACACACTCTACACGCACGCTACACACACACTACACACGCGCTACACGCACGCTACACACACTCTACACACGCGCTACACACACGCACTACACACACGCTACACACGCGCTACACATGCGCTACACACACTCTACACACGTGCTACACACATGTTACACGCACTACACACACTCTACACACATGCTACACACACATTACACGCACTACACACACGTTACACGCACTACACACGCACTACACACGCACTACACACGCACTACACACGCGCTACACATGCGCTACACACATGCTACACACACTCTACACACATGCTACACACACTCTACACACATGCTACACACACGTTACACACGCACTACACACACGCTACACACGCGCTACACGCTACACGCTACACACTCTACACACACTCTACACGCACTACACACACACTACACACGCGCTACACACGCACTACACACGCGCTACACACGCGCTACACACGCACTACACACGCGCTACACACACGCTACACACTCTACACACGCGCTACACACGCACTACACACGCGCTACACACACGCTACACACACTCTACACACACGCTACACACACGTTACACGCTCTACACACTCTACACACACACGTTACACGCTCTACACGCTCTACACACACGCTACACTCTACACACACGCTACACACATGCTACGTACACACATGCTACACACATGCTACACACATGCTACGTGCACGCTACACACACGCTACACACATGCTACGTGCACGCTACACACACTCTACACGCGCTCTACACACACTCTACACGCATGCCACACACACGTTACACACACTCTACACGCGCTACACACACGTTACACACACTCTACATGCGCTACACACACGTTACACGCTCTACACACGCTCTACACACGCTCTACACACGCTACACACATGCTACACACACGCTACTACACGCTCTACACACGCTCTACACACGCTCTACACACGCTACACACACGCTACACACACGCTACACACTCTACACATGCTATACACACGTTACACGCTCTACACGCGCTCTACACACGCTCTACACACGCTACACACACACTACACACGCTCTACACTCGCTTTACACACGCTCTACACACACGCTACACGCATGCAACAAAATGAATTTCTGAACTCCCTGGTTTCTTCTCTCCATAGAAACTGTGTGACGCCGTCCTCAGCGCCCAGTCAGCGCAGCAGCAGCAGCAGATGAGGCGGCAGCTCTCCCAGCGCTTCCTCAAACTGCCCGCCAGTCCATAAGCCCCGCCCCTTACGCCACGGCCGCGGCGCTGTAATCGTACCCTGAAGCACAGAGCACTTTCTCTCAGTCCCACGCCTCTGACTGTTCCTCCTGCTCTTTTCTGTCTTGCCCTTCTGAACCACACATGTACTCCAGTTAAATACAGCCTGCTTTCTACACCCACCCCGTCTCTGTGGTTTTGGTCTCCTGAGATCCTGCTGAATTCTGCACGTTGGGGACTGGCAGCTACTGGTCGACGGTAAAAACCATGGGGTTGGGTAATAAAGCAGGATGAGAAGGGTGAGTGATGGAAGTGATGAGAACGGGCGTGGCCCCTGGTGATCAGGGTGTGTGAGGTGGAGAGGGGGCTTCAGGCAGAAGATCTATGGTTTCTGTGTGTGTGTGCGCTGGGCCTGTCATCAGATTCTGTTACACTTCACCTACAAGGGAAACATTATCGAATGTGTTGAATCTTATTAAAGTGGAAATGGCCGCTGGCGTAATTGATGAGCTCCACCCGACTCTCAGCTCGGTGGTGAAGAGGTCGTTCTTTATCTCCACGAGGTCATTAAGCAGCGATCAGGAGGTCCTAACGAGGTCGTTAAGCTGATGAGGACTTCTTTTGTCTGAGGGCCTCTGAGCAAGATTGATGAATGTGATGATGATGATGATGATGATGGGAACTCCACCATCTCTCCAGCATGGCATGCAAATAAATAATGAAGGAAGTCATGTGTGATGCTCTCAGATAAATAAAAATGGCCTGCAGAGTCTGACCTCTAGAGTGTCCAGATGTCCACTGGGATCCTCAAGGAGGAGGTCAGAACTCCAACTAATCTTCATTTCTAAAACTTTTTAAACTCAAGACAGGATGGGCTGTATCAGAACAATGGTGTGTGAGTGTGTGTGTGTGTGTGTGCGCGTGTGTGACACCGATGGGTGGCAGGTGACAGCAGGTATGATGTCACCTCATCACTCACTATGCTCTCCTGAGTTTTTGATCTTTCCGGACTCGTCTCTCATCTGTGGAAGATTCCGGCAGGAATTCCCACTGAAGTCTGTCATGTGATTCCAGGCAGATGAGAGTCTTTAGGCTTTCATACACACACACACACACACACACACACACACACACACTCTCCAGGTTCAGATAGTCAGCTCTTTCCACAGACACCAAACGTGGAGTTTATGTTTGAGAACTCCACACCATTTAAAATGACCTGTAGGGGGCGCTGTAATGAACTAAATTCCATATGTGGTGGTGGGTATCATGAGGACCATACAGTGGATTCAGTGGAGGCTCTTTTTAGGTTTGTCCGGAGCTGCGACCTGGTGTGGATTGTGGTGATGGCCAGAGGACACGCCCACCCATTTCCCCGCGTGTCGATGCATGAAAGACGCGCTGAACGCTGATTGCTCTTCCTGCTGATGAAGCTGTTCTAATGAAAAGAAGCGTAATAAAGACACACAGATATAAATAACGCGGCGCTGGGATAATTGGCGGACGTGCCGAGGACAGCAGTTTCAGGCGCTGGTCCGACTGATGAGGAGGATGTGATGATGATGATGATGGATATGATGGGCTGGACCTTCATTGGGGCTCTTTTAATTTCCCTTATTCACTTTAATTAGCAGAGAGGACAGAAAGTCTCAACTCAGTTGATGTATAGTGTGTGTGTGTGACTTTTATTAATCAGATGTATATAAGCTCATGGCCTTCATGACCATGGTGCCACCAATCCACTGTTGGGCCACTGAGGCCAAAACTCTCGGCTGCTCTTGATGCCTGTGTGTGTGTGTGTGTGTGTGTGTGTGTGAGATGCTTGTAGAAACCCCTGCTAGGACAACTGTGAAGGGCACAGTGCGGGATTCATCACCTCGCTGCCGTACATCACAGTGATGGTGTGTTGGCCGGTTTGCTTGATGTTTTATGGACTCTTCATCAGGGATGATATTCAGACTGCAGAAAAGTGGGTGACCCCCCCCCCCCCCAGTTGAGGCTGGAGGCGGATTGAGTTCCTCCTGAAGACCTGAAGATGGCGAGCAGATGGCCAGTGATGGGCGCGGCCTGGCAGCCCGGGGGGCGTCGCATCTTCACTCAACACCATTGGCATCACTACAAAGCTAGTGAAGGATTCTGGGAAATGGGCGCCCCCTATGCCGGTTCATGTTTAACGAAGAACAGCTAAAGCTAACAAGTACACACACATACACACGTTCTCACTCAATCACTCACTGACTGACACACATGATGCTGAAGTGTGTGTGTTTTTGTGGAATATTTGTGGTTTGAAATTTGTTGGAAAGAAAACTTTTGTTTGTTTTCTATAAGAACAGATTAACAAACGTCTGCACACAAACACACACACAGACACACACATTCACTGTAATCTCACAAATACACACAAGTCCCCAGCAGGCACACTTCTGTCACTCTAGTGTAATGCCAAGCTGTTAATCTGTTATTAACTAGGCCGCACACATGCACACTTACTTACTCAAACACGAACACATATTTACACACATACTTACTCACACACAATTAGTGACACACACTTACTTACACTTGTGGGACTAATAAAGGTTGATCTTATCTTATCACACACACTCAGACACACACTGAATCACAAACGCACTCACATAATCACTCACACACACACACACTCACACACACTAATTAGACACGGACTGATGAAGTGTGTGTGTTTGCGCTTTATTAAGTTATTCATCGGGTCATTCTAGATTTCAGCAGTTGCTGAAGAACAATCAGGACTTGTCCACCTCCTCCATCTCCTCCTCCACCCTCTACTTATTTCCAGCCTCATCAAATAAATCTGGGCTGCTCACAGAGCGTAGATGAATAATGGAGTCAGTGTTTAAATTAATAATAAATAAATATGCCGCTTTATGTTCAGCCTGGAGGGGCGACGGCAGAGTTCATAAATCTGCTCTCTTCTTGTTTGGATTCCCCTCTTCTGCAACCAGCCAACATCCTGCACCTCCATAACCAGCTTCACCAAACCAAGGTCCTGTCTGCCATGTGGTCACCTGACTAGATTCACAGAACCTACAAAACATCAACAACCTTCACCTTCACCTTCACCTTCACCATTCTACACACGATTCCAGGTCAATGTTGGTCATCTGGCCATCAACAGCAGCAGCTTTCACCAAAACACAACAAGCCTGAGGACCTTCATCACTGATCCTCTACAGCTCACCTACTTCCCAAACTAGTACTGGTACCATTTTTAACTAGTAAACTGGGGAAATTGTAAACTAGTGAAATTTGTCCTCTGCATATAACCATCACCCTGAGTGAGCAGTGGGCACCATGACAGGCGCCCGGGGAGCAGTGTGTGGGGACGGTGCTTTGCTCAGCGGCCCCTCAGTGGCATCTTGGTGGATCAGGATTCGAACCGCCAACCTTCTGATTACGGGGCCGCTTCCTTAACCGCTAGGCAACCACTGCCCCTTAAAACAGGATTTTCTGTCAGAAGTGGGATGTGCTGTGCTGCTGTGTATCACATGTGACAACCACTTCACTTTTAAACTGGTACAGTTTAACACTAGAAAACCAGTACAATTTTTAACTACTAAACTGGTACACAGGTACAATTTTACTAGTAAATTAGTACAATTTTAAATGGAAAAACTATTAAATTAGTACACTGGAACAATGTTTAAGTAGAAAACTAGTAAATTAGTACCCTGGTACAATTTTTAAGTAGAAAACTAGTAAACTGGTACAATTTTTAAGTAGAAAACTAGTAAATTGGTAAACTGGTACCATTTCAAACTACAAAACTGGTACAATTTTAAACTAGAAAACTGCAAAAAAATTTAACTAGTAAACTGGTACAATTTAAAACTAGAAAACCAGAAAAGTTGTTAACTGGTACAACATAAACTAGAAAACCGGTAAAATTGTTAACTACTAAACTGGTAAATTAGTACACTGGGACAATTTTAACTAAAATAATAGTAAATTAGTACACTGGTACAATTTTAAACTAGTAAATTAGTACACTTTTACAATTTGTAACTAGTAAATTAGTAAACTGGTACATTTTTTAAGTAGAAAACTAGTAAATTAGTAAACTGGTAAAATTTTAAACTAGAAAACGGCAAAATAATTTAACTAGTAAACTGGTACAAGTTTAAACTAGAAAACCAGAAAACTTTAAGTAAAAAACTAGTAAATTAGTAAACTGATACAATTTTAAACTAGAAAACTAGTAAATTAATGCGCTGGTACATTTTCTAACTAGAAAACTAGTAAATTAGTACACTGGTACAAATTTTAATTAGTAAATTAGTACACTGGTACAATTTGTAACTAGTAAATTAGTAAACTGGTACATTTTTTAAGTAGAAAACTAGTAAATTAGTAAACTGGTACCATTTCAAACTAGAAAACTGGTACAATTTTAAACTAGAAAACGGCAAAATAATTTAACTAGTAAACTGGTACAAGTTTAAACTAGAAAACCAGAAAACTTTAAGTAAAAAACTAGTAAATTAGTAAACTGATACAATTTTAAACTAGAAAACTAGTAAATTAATGCGCTGGTACATTTTCTAACTAGAAAACTAGTAAATTAGTACACTGGTACAAATTTTAATTAGTAAATTAGTACACTGGTACAAATTTTAATTAGTAAATTAGTACACTGGTACAATTTGTAACTAGTAAATTAGTAAACTGGTACATTTTTTAAGTAGAAAACTAGTAAATTAGTAAACTGGTACCATTTCAAACTAGAAAACTGGTACAATTTTAAACTAGAAAACGGTAAAATAATTTAACTAGTAAACTGGTACAAGTTTAAACTAGAAAACCAGAAAACTTTAAGTAAAAAACTAGTAAATTAGTAAACTGATACAATTTTAAACTAGAAAACTAGTAAATTAATGCGCTGGTACATTTTCTAACTAGAAAACTAGTAAATTAGTACACTGGTATAATTTTAAACTAATATAGTAGTAAAATAATACACTGGTACAATTTTAAACTAGAAAACCAGAAAAGTTGTAAACTGGTACAATATAAACTAGAAAACCATTACAATTTATAACTACTAAACTGGTAAATTAGTACACTGGGAAAATTTTAACTAAAATAATAGTAAATTAGTACACTGCTATGGTTTTTAACTAGAAAACTAGTAAATTAGTACACTGGTACAATTTTAACTAGTAACCTGGTAAATTAGTAAACTGGTACAATTTTAAACTAGAAAAATAGTAAATCAGTACACTTGTACAACATTTAGTTAGAAAACTGGTAGAGGAGTAAACCAGTAGCATTTTAAACTAGGAAACTAGTAAATTAGTACACTGGTCCAATTTTAAACTAAAAAACTGGTAAAGTTGTAAACTAGTAAAATTTTAAACTAGAAAACGTAGTAAATCAGTACACCGGTACAATTTGAAAGAAAAAGAATTGTAAATCACTGTAGTACACTGGTACCATTTTAACTAAAAAAACAGTAAAGTAGGAAACTGGTACACTTTTAAACTGGTAGTATTTCATTTAAATACATAATTTAATGTGTGAAAACTATTAAATCTTGTGTAGTTTTTTTTTGTCACCGGCGCTGGAAATGAATTTGCACAAGGTTTAATATTTTAGTTCAGTTTAATATTTTGTTTTTTAAAGCAAAATAATGAATATTAAATTTCACATTAATAAAATGAAAATGCAAAGCACATGTTTTAATTCTAGCACAAGCAGTGTGAGTGTACATACTGTGTGTGTAAGTGTGTAAACTCTGTGTGTGTGTATATAATCTGTGTGTAAGTGTGTGTGTATAAAATCTGTATGTAAGTGTGTAAACTCTGTGTGCGTGTGTATACTGTGTGTGTGTGTATAAAATCTGTGTGTAAGTGTGTATACTGTGTGTGCGTGTGTGTATAAAATCTGTATGTAAGTGTGTAAACTCTGTGTGTGTGTGTGTATATATATAATCTGTGTGCGTGTGTATACTGTGTGTGTAAGTGTGTATACTGTGTGTGCGTGTGTGCATAAAATCTGTATGTAAGTGTGTAAACTCTGTGTGCGTGTGTATACTGTGTATGTAAGTGTGTAAACTCTGTGTGTGTGTATATATATAATCTGTGTGCGTGTGTATAATGTGTGTGTGTAAGTGTGTAAACTCTGTGTGCGTGTGTATAGTGTGTGTGTAAGTGTGTAAACTCTGTGTGCGTGTGTATAGTGTGTGTGTGTAAGTGTGTAAACTCTGTGTGCGTGTGTATATATATAATCTGTGTACGTGTGTATAATGTGTGTGTAAGTGTGTAAACTCTGTGTGCGTGTGTATAGTGTGTGTGTAAGTGTGTAAACTCTGTGTGCGTGTGTATACTGTGTGTGTGTATAAAATCTGTGTGTAAGTGTGTAAACTCTGTGTGTGTGTGTGTATATATATAATCTCTGTGCGTGTGTATAGTGTGTGTGTAAGTGTGTAAACTCTGTGTGCGTGTGTATACTGTGTGTGTGTATAAAATCTGTGTGTAAGTGTGTAAACTCTGTGTGTGTGTGTATATATATAATCTCTGTGCGTGTGTATAGTGTGTGTGTAAGTGTGTAAACTCTGTGTGCGTGTGTATAGTGTGTGTGTAAGTGTGTAAACTCTGTGTGCGTGTGTATAGTGTGTGTGTGTAAGTGTGTAAACTCTGTGTGTGTGTGTATATATATAATCTCTGTGCGTGTGTATAGTGTGTGTGTAAGTGTGTAAACTCTGTGTGCGTGTGTATAGTGTGTGTGTAAGTGTGTAAACTCTGTGTGCGTGTGTATACTGTGTGTGTGTATAAAATCTGTGTGTAAGTGTGTAAACTCTGTGTGTGTGTGTATATATATAATCTCTGTGCGTGTGTATAGTGTGTGTGTAAGTGTGTAAACTCTGTGTGCGTGTGTATAGTGTGTGTGTAAGTGTGTAAACTCTGTGTGCGTGTGTATACTGTGTGTGTGTATAAAATCTGTGTGTAAGTGTGTAAACTCTGTGTGTGTGTGTATATATATAATCTCTGTGCGTGTGTATAGTGTGTGTGTAAGTGTGTAAACTCTGTGTGCGTGTGTATAGTGTGTGTGTAAGTGTGTAAACTCTGTGTGCGTGTGTATACTGTGTGTGTGTATAAAATCTGTGTGTAAGTGTGTAAACTCTGTGTGTGTGTGTATATATATAATCTCTGTGCGTGTGTATAGTGTGTGTGTAAGTGTGTAAACTCTGTGTGCGTGTGTATAGTGTGTGTGTAAGTGTGTAAACTCTGTGTGCGTGTGTATACTGTGTGTGTGTATAAAATCTGTGTGTAAGTGTGTAAACTCTGTGTGTGTGTGTATATATATAATCTCTGTGCGTGTGTATAGTGTGTGTGTAAGTGTGTAAACTCTGTGTGCGTGTGTATAGTGTGTGTGTAAGTGTGTAAACTCTGTGTGCGTGTGT
Source organism: Denticeps clupeoides (assembly GCF_900700375.1). Taxonomy (NCBI): domain Eukaryota; kingdom Metazoa; phylum Chordata; class Actinopteri; order Clupeiformes; family Denticipitidae; genus Denticeps; species Denticeps clupeoides. The sequence goes on along the minus strand of NW_021629798.1, from coordinate 68,665 downwards.
ATACTGTGTGTGTGTATAAAATCTGTGTGTAAGTGTGTAAACTCTGTGTGTGTGTGTATATATATAATCTCTGTGCGTGTGTATAGTGTGTGTGTAAGTGTGTAAACTCTGTGTGCGTGTGTATAGTGTGTGTGTAAGTGTGTAAACTCTGTGTGCGTGTGTATACTGTGTGTGTGTATAAAATCTGTGTGTAAGTGTGTAAACTCTGTGTGTGTGTGTATATATATAATCTCTGTGCGTGTGTATAGTGTGTGTGTAAGTGTGTAAACTCTGTGTGCGTGTGCGTGTGTATAGTGTGTGTGTAAGTGTGTAAACTCTGTGTGCGTGTGTATAGTGTGTGTGTAAGTGTGTAAACTCTGTGTGCGTGTGTATACTGTGTGTGTGTATAAAATCTGTGTGTAAGTGTGTAAACTCTGTGTGTGTGTGTATATATATAATCTCTGTGCGTGTGTATAGTGTGTGTGTAAGTGTGTAAACTCTGTGTGCGTGTGCGTGTGTCTCCGGTTCTCCTCCTCAGCGCACCGCCACCGAGCGCAGCTCCGCTCCCGGGTTCTGCGCTCCGCGGGTCGGGGTCCCGGGTGGGAGGACGGGGACGTGTAGCGGGACGTGTAGCGGGACGGGCGCGGCTCGGACGGGCACCGGGACGGCGGGCAGGACGCGTCCCGGGCGCAGCGGCGCTCCGTACGCACGGAACTCCCCGCTTGGCGCCTCCATGGCGCCTCCTCCGTACGCGGGCGTCCAGGCGGCCGGCGGCGGGTACCCGGCGGCCAGGTCCCGGCCGATCAGGCTCTCGATGGCGAAGGGGTGTCTGAAGGGCGTCCGGCTCGGCGGCTCGGGGCTCCCCGGCGCCCGGAAGCGCTTCCTCCGGCGCAGGAGGCTGCCGTTGGCGAACATGTCCCCGCAGCGCGGGTGCAGCGCCCACAGGCTGCCCCGGCCCGGCTGCTCCGGCCGCCGCGGGACGCGCACGAAGCAGTCGTTGAAGGACAAGTTGTGGCGCAGCGAGTTCTGCCAGCGGCGGGCGTCGCGGCGGTAGTAGGGGAAGCGGTCGGTGATGAAGCGGTAGATCCCGCTGAGCGGCAGCATCTTCTCCGGGTGGCTCTGGATGGCCATGGCGGTGAGGGAGATGTAGGAGTAGGGCGGCTTCTGCGCGCCGGACGCGCTCCTCCCGGGACGCGGCATGTCCCCGCCGGAGACGTCCCGTCCCGTCCCGGATTTATAACGGATGGAGGAGTCGGGGCTGAAGATCCATATTTACCCGCGTCCACAATTAATGAGGCCAATTTCAATAAAAAGGCGGCATAATGAAATTTCCAGTCCTGTGACCTGCAGATATTATTAATGATGATAGAAGCTGGTCGTCACACCTCCGGGGCGCCGTCGTGTTACCCCCTTTTCCTCCGGGTTCTAGATCCGTGCTTTAGTAAAGTCCGCCTAACTTTTATTTATTTAGTAAAAGCCGAGAAACTTCAAGTCTCATAATCCATCCATCATAGGGACGCGGAAGCGCTCCTGTTCTCCACCTTCTCCGTGATGGATGGAGCTGATTAAACGGAGGAGGCTCCTGTTAAACGCCGTTTCCCTGCGACGGAACCGTGAACTGCTGCTCCATCACTGTCTCACCACAAAGAGACAGACGCTGTGCGTGTGTGTGTGTGTGTGTGTGTGTGTGTGCGTCTTTATCTCTTGTTGGAACTTTTCACACAGGGTCATTTTTTAAAACACAGCCGAACACGCGTAACAAATACACACACTTGCAGTAGCTGGGACTGACGCCACTTCTTACTGTGTATTTGTGTAGTGAGTGTGTGTAATGTGTGTGAGTGCGTTTAGTGTCTGTATGAGTGTATATGTGTGTGTGAGTGAGTGGGTATAGTGTGTCTATAGTGTGTTGCTGAAGTGAGTGTGTATAGTGTGTCTATAATGTGTGTGAATGAGCGTGTATAGTGAGTGTGAATAGTGTGTCTATAATGTGTGTGAGTGTATATATAGTGTCCGTGTGAGTGTGTGTGTATAGTGTGTGCATGATGTATGTATAGTGTCTGTGTGAGTGAGTGTGTATAGTGTCCATGCGAGTGAGTATTGTGTTTGTATAATTTGTGTGAGTGAGTGTGTACAGTGTCTGTGTGAATGTATAATGTGTGTATAGTGTCAGTGTATGTGTAAAATGTGTGTTAGTGAGTGTGAATAGTGTGTGTATAATGTGTGTGAGTGAGTGTATAGTGTCCATGTGAGTGTGTGTGTATAATGTGTGTAAGTGAGTGTGTATAGTGTGTGTGAGTGAGTGTGTATATAATGTTTGTGAGTGAGTGTATATATAGTGTCTGTGTGAGTGTGTGTATAGTGTGTATATATAGTGTCTGTGAGTGTGTGTGTATAGTGTCCGTGTGTGTGAGTGTGTGTATAATGTGTGTAAGTGTGTGTATAGTGTCCGTGTGAGTGTATAATGTGTGTGTATAGTGTCTGTGTTGGTGAGTGAGTGTGTATAGTGTTTGTATAATTTGTGTGAGTGAGTGTGTATAGTGTGTGTATTTACATTTACATTTGCTGCATTTACCAGACGTCCTTATCCAGAGCGACTTACAGTCAGTAGTTACAGGGACAGTCCCCCCCTGGAGACACTCAGGGTGAGTGTGTATAGTGTGTCTATAATGTGTGAGTGAGTGTGTGTATGCCATCTCCACTGCACTCCACTCAGCACTCACACATCTGGACAAAAAAGACTCACATGTCCGAATGCTGTTCATAGACTTCAGTTCAGCATTTAACACAATAATCCCACAACAACTCTTCTCTTCACTCTGCTGACCCACGACTGCACTCCGTCACACTGCTCCAACCTCTTCATCAAGTTTGCGGATGACACGACTGTGGTGGGACTCATCAATAACAGGGATGAGTCTAACTACAGAAGCGAGGTGAGCCGCCTGGCCACGTGGTGCGGAGACAACAGTCTCTCTCTGAATGTGGAGAAGACGAAAGAGATTGTTGTTGACTTCAGGAGAGGAAACACTCAGCATGCTCCTCTGACCATCAACGGTGCATCCGTGGAGAGAGTGAGCAGCACCAAGTTCCTGGGTGTGCACATTACCGAGGATCTCTCCTGGACAAATAACACCACTGCACTGGCCAAGAAAGCACAGCAGCGTCTCTACTTCCTCCGCAAACTTAGAAGAGCAAGAGCACCAGCCCCCATCATGTACACATTCTACCGAGGAACCATCGAGAGCATCCTGTCTAGCTGCATCACTGTGTGGTTTGGAGCCTGCAATGCATCCTGCCATAAAACTCTCCAACGCATAGTCAGAGCAGCTGAGAGAATCATCGGTGTCCCTCTCCCCTCCCTCCAAGACATCTACAGTACACGCCTCACCAAAAAAGCCCTCTGCATAGCAGCTGATCCCACCCACCCAATGCAAACCTTCTTCAGCCTGCTGCCATCAGGGAGGAGACTGCGGAGTCTCCAGGCCAGGACCAGCAGACTGATGGACAGCTTCACCCATCAGGCGGTCAGGAAACTCAACTCTCTCCCGGCTCTGCCCCCACTCCCCTCACTCCCCTCTTCTGCTCCACAAACTTTCTGAACTCTAACACACATGCACACACAAACTGACCGTGCACCGGTCACTCTGTGCAGCATTGGTCTGCCAACTACCTCACTTGTCACTTTAACACTTACAAGCTCTGTTGCACTACATTGTTCACATTGTTTACGTGCTTTGCACTCTCCACCATGTGCCCTTATTGTATATTGTGTTTTTAAATTTTGTACATTTGCTTATTTTTATACCCTTTGTATTTAATGTTATTGTTGTGTTTAATGTTACTTGTAAGCACCATGGGTCTGAGAGTAACACAATTTCAATTCTCTGTATGTCCTGTACATGTGGCAGAATTGACAATAAAGCTGACTTTGACTTGTCCGTGTGTCCGTGTGAGTGAGTGTGCATAATGTGTGTATAGTGTGTGCAGTGTCAGTGTGTGCATAATGTGTGTGAGTGAGTGTGTATAGTGTGTATAATGTGTGTGAGTGAGTGTGTATAGTGTGTATAATGTGTGTGAGTGAGTGAGTGTGTAGTGTGTGTATTATGTCTGTATAGTGTCTGTGTGAGTGTATAGTGTGTGTGAATAATATGTGTGAATGTGTGTATAGTGTCTGTGTGTGTGAGTGTGTATAGTGTGTGTATAGTGTCCGTGTGAGTGAGTGTGTATATAATGTATGTGAATGTGTATAGTGAGTGTGTAGTGTTTGAATAGTGTGTGTAAGTGAGTGTGTATAGTGTGTGTGAGTCAGTGTGTATATATATATATAGTCCATGTGAGTGTGTGTGTATAGTGTCGGTGTGAGTGAGTGTATATAGTGTGCGTATAATGAGTGTGTGTGAATGAGTGTGTAGTGTGTGTATATGTGTGAGTGAGTGTGTATAGTAAGAGTGTGTTATAAAGTAAAACTCTGGTGATGTACGGTAAACTGGATAAACGTTTCCTTCATTAGAAATGTCTGGAAGTAAAACCATTTTATTCCTGAGCAGGGAGGTTTATTAATTGCCAGATATTTTACTTGGGAAATAGAAAGTACCTGGATTAAATTATCCAATTAAAGCGAACGGTGTTAATAAATGATTGAAGCACAAAAGCAATAAAAGCAGCCTGGATTTTCTCCGTCAGTAATCAGGCGCCGCGTCCCTTCCGTACGCCGTCCATCCATCATCGTTGGGCCTAAATAAACGTGCATGAGCAGACAGATGATTTAAAGAGCGCGTTTGAAGAGTGCTGCAGGAATTCGCTCCGGCATTAATCCTCATTCCCGCTGAAACCAGCTGAGCTGGGAAATTCTCTTCATTTGTCAGCGGAGAGACATTCATTATCTTGCAACTCGCTTTTATATGAAAGCGAGCAGAGCGAAACAAGGCGAGATGTTCCGTATTATCGCATATAAACATGTGTACGCAAGGTTTAACGCTCCCTTTCTCCAAATCTTCTTTTTTTTTGTTATTTTTTAGGATTATCTTTATTTTAAGTAAATGTTCGCACCGTGAGTAGTCGGCGGATTAAAAAAAACGCGTTTCCGGCGGAGCTGTTTGTCCCTCTTGGCGGCCCGTCGCCGGCGGCGGAAGCGGAAGCGGCGCGTCGCGGCTCGCTGCACGGAGAGGCGCGATAAACGCGGCGGCGACTCGGACCTCGTTGTCTGGATGCTGCGCGGCTCGGGACGTGATGGCCTATCAGCTGTACAGGAACACGACGCTGGGGAACAGCCTGCAGGAGAGTCTGGACGAGCTCATCCAGGTGGGTGGAGGAGCGTCGAATTCGAATTCTTCTCGCCGTTTTAAACCTGATGGCGGCCGGTGAAATGCGTGACGTGTCCGCGGTCCTGTTTTATGAAGTAACGTGTGTTTTAATCTGCAGACCCAGCAGATCACGCCCCAACTCGCCCTGCAGGTCCTGCTGCACTTCGACAAATCGATTAACAGCGCGCTGGCCAACCGCGTCCGGAACAGAGTCAACTTCCGGGTTAGAAGAGCACCACGTGATCCTGAGCGCTTCTACACGTTTACACTACATATATATATATATATATATATACACACACACACACACTGTATATAAAGACACACAGCGCCTGGAGAACAGTGTGTGGGGACCTCAGTGGCACCTTCTTGATTATTCTTGCCCGCCAGGCCACCACTGGCCCTAAACACTTCTGCACCTGATGTCATGGAGAAGTCCTGCAGAGTGATTCCTGTCATGATCCAGACTGTTTGCTGTCTGCAGGGGTCCCTCAACACCTACCGTTTCTGTGACAACGTCTGGACGTTTGTGCTGAATGATGTGGAGTTTCGGGAGGTGACGGACCTGGTGAAGGTTGACAAAGTGAAGATTGTGGCCTGTGATGGGAAGAGTAAGTTCATCTCACAGGGAGCATTCTCCTGGAGAAACTCTGGGTTAACGCTGAGGGACGCTTGGTCCATCGTGGTTCTCAGTTTGTGGTGAGATGACATGCTCACAGTTTAGATTAATCTGCAGGAGTCTCGTTCATCAACTCATCAACCATCAACTCAGAACCCACCTTCTTGTAATGTACGTAAAAGGCGTTTTAAATAGAAATATTTTTTAAACAGGAAGATCTTTAGTGGCTCAGCTGTTGGAACATCTAGTTTCCAAGACAGAGAAGAGTTTTGATGAACGCTTGAGAGATGGTGGCACCGGGTGAGCAGGACCTGAGAGAGATCTGACGTGGCACAGTGTGACCCTCCCTGTATTCAGGCGTTTGGGCCACCAGGTGGCATGTGACCTGCTGCTGGCTGGATGAGGTGGGATTGTGGGTACCGTGGTGACGTGTTTTCTTCTCTGTGTTGCAGACACGGCCTCCAATGCTGGTGACTGACGTGGGGACGGCGGCGGCGCAGTCAGGACTGTGTACATATTTATTTATTGCAGCGAGGATCTGATCCATGTGGCTCCTGCATTAACCTTCGTTTCAGCAGTTATTGTGTTTCCATTTATTACTTGAACTCTTAAATAAATTTATTATGAAAACGTAAGCAGCTCCTGTCTGTGTGTTAATTCCCGGCCGTGGGGCGATTTTAAAAGAATAAATCGGACCAGCAGGCCACGGTCCTGCTCTCCGCCGCCAGGGGCGCTGGCGCGGCGTACAGATCGGAGCAGCACTTCCGCTTCCGCTCGGCTGGTCGGTGTGGAAGTGAAGATGGAGGAGCAGAGCAGCAGCAGCGCGGCAGCGGTGACGGACAGCAAGGCCGGCCTGGTCCTCAGCTCCGTGGCCGAGGTGGTGGAGCGGGTCCTCAGCTTCGTCCCCACACGGTCCCTGCTGCGCAGCGCCGGGTAGGAGCGCGTCCCCCGCAATCCGGATCCACTTCCGGTCAGCGCGGCGCTTTGTTGTGAAAACAGTTTGGTCACGTGCCCGCCGATCTAATAATCAATAACGTGTTCAAGCATGCAGCGTGATGCATGATGGGAATATTCACATGAGTAAGAGTGCGGTGAAGCGTGTACTGATCGCGCGCGCGTGTATTCTGGCCGTGTGTGTGTAGACTGCTAGTAGCCTAGTGGGTAACACACTCGCCTATGAACCAAAAGACTCAGGTTCAAACTCCACTTACTACCATCGTGTCCCTGAGCAGGACACTTAACCCTGAGTGTGTCCAGGGGGGGACTGTCCCTGTAACTACTGACTGTAAGTCGCTCTGGATAAGGGCGTCTGGTAAATACTGTAAATGTGTGTGTACTGACCGCGTGTCTATACTGACCGTGCGTGTGTGTGTATTGACTTTATGTTTGAGTGTTTACTGACTGCGTGTCTGTACTGACCGTGTGTGGTTCTGTGTGTACTGACCGTGTGTGTGCTTGCATGTGTGTGTACTGACCGTGTGTGTGCGCGCGTGTACTGACCACGTGTGTGTGTGTGTGGTGTGTGTATACTGACCATCTGTGTGTACTGACTGTGCATGTGTGTGTGTACGTGTACTGACCGTGTGTGTGTGTGTGTGTGTACTGACTGTATATTTGAGTGTTTACTGTGTGTGTGTGTGTGTGTACTGACCGTGTGTGTGTACGTACGTGTGTGTGTATGTGTACTGACCGTACGTGTGTGTGTATGTGCGTGTGCATGTGTACTGACCGTGTGTGTGTGTGTGTGTGTACTGACTGCGTGTGTACTGACCGTGTTTGTGTGTGTGTGTGTACGTGTGTGTACGTACGTGTGTGTGTACTGACCGTGTGTGTACGTACGTGTGTGTGTACTGACCGTGTGTGTGTGTGTGTGTGTACGTACGTGTGTGTACTGACCGTGTGTGTGTGTGTGTGTACTGACTGCGTGTGTACTGACCGTGTTTGTGTGTGTGTGTACTGGCTGTGTGTGTGTGTGTGTGTACGTGTGTGTACGTACGTGTGTGTGTACTGACCGTGTGTGGTGGTAGTAGCCTAGTGGGTAACACACTCGCCTTTGAACCAGAAGACCCGGGTTTGAATCCCACTTACTACCATCGTGTCCCTGAGCAAGACACTTAACCCTGAGTGTCTCCAGGGAGACTGTCCCTGTAACTACTGATTGTAAGTCGCTCTGGATAAGGGCGCCTGATAAATGCTGTAAATGTAAATGTGTGTGTGTGTACGTACGTGTGTGTACTGACCGTGTGTGTGTGTGTGTGTACGTATGTGTGTGTGTGTGTGTGTGTGTGTGTGTGTGTGTGTACTGACCGTGTGTATGTGTACGTACGTGTGTGTGCTGACCGTGTGTGGGTCTGTGTGCAGGGTGTGTAGACTGTGGAGGAACTGTGCTCGCCGGGTTCTCCGGACGCAGCAGCGGATGACGTGGCTCGCAGTCGCTGGTGATTCCAGACAGGATGGACACGCCCTCCTGCACGTGTTGGATAAAGAGCTGGAGGTGTGTGTGTGTGTGTGTGTGTGTGTGTGTGTGTGTGTGTGTGTGTGTGTGTGTGTGTGTGTATATATATGTGTGTGTGTGTTCAGTAACTGACCCCTCTCCCTCTGCAGAACGTTTATCTGCTGCCACAGACGGTCGTCCTCATGATGGACAACGAGAACTTCAGTTCCCCAGAGTGCTGTAACCAGAAGAAAGGTGACCAGAAGGAAGCACACTTACACACCGGCCCTGCTAGTGACACGCAGTCACATACACACACTTACACACCGGCCCTGCTAGTGACACGCAGTCACATACACACACTTACACACCGGCCCTGCTAGTGACACGCAGTCACATACACACACTTACACACCGGCCCTGCTAGTGACACGCAGTCACATACACACACTTACACACCGGCCCTGCTAGTGACACGCAGTCACATACACACACTTACACACCGGCCCTGCTAGTGACACGCAGTCCACACACACACACTTACACACCGGCCCTGCTAGTGACACGCAGTCACATACACACACTTACACACCGGCCCTGCTAGTGACACGCAGTCACATACACACACTTACACACCGGCCCTGCTAGTGACACGCAGTCACATACACACACTTACACACCGGCCCTGCTAGTGACACGCAGTCACATACACACACTTACACACCGGCCCTGCTAGTGACACGCAGTCACATACACACTTACACACCGGCCCTGCTAGTGACACGCAGTCACATACACACACTTACACACCGGCCCTGCTAGTGACACGCAGTCACATACACACACTTACACACCGGCCCTGCTAGTGACACGCAGTCACATACACACACTTACACACCGGCCCTGCTAGTGACACGCAGTCACATACACACACTTACACACCGGCCCTGCTAGTGACACGCAGTCACATACACACACTTACACACCGGCCCTGCTAGTGACACGCAGTCACATACACACACTTACACACCGGCCCTGCTAGTGACAGCCAGTCACATACACACACTTACTCACCGGCCCTGCTAGTGACACGCAGTCACATACACACACTTACACACCGGCCCTGCTAGTGACACGCAGTCACATACACACACTTACACACCGGCCCTGCTAGTGACACGGAGGATCAGATGTTTCCCATCATGCTTTGTTGCAGCGCGGCGGAGCAGCAGCAGCGAGGAGGTGAACGTGACGGAGATGCTGCAGCGCGTCTTTCCCAAGAGCTGCGTCACGGTGGGCATCACCACGCCCGGCATCGTGTGTAAGTGTCCCCTGACGGCCACCGCCGGGAACTGTCACCTCGAGCTCCAGCCTGGACTCACTGTGTGCGTCTGTGTGTGTCACAGTGACCCCGCAGAGCCCTGCTAGTGCCACGCCCCAGGAGTACGAGGAGGGGCAGGCGGGGTTCGCCCTCCTGTTCCCCAACATCGACCGAGTCCAGATTACACACTTCCATTTCTGCAAACACACACTCACCACAGAGGCGATGGAGCAAGCAGGTACACACACACACACACACACGGACATACACATAGACACACATACACTCACATACACACACATACACTCACCACAGAGGCGATGGAGCAAGCAGGTACACACACACACACACACACGGACATACACATACACTCACATACACACACATACACTCACCACAGAGGCGATGGAGCAAGCAGGTACACATACACACACACATACACACACACATACACACACGGACATACACACACATACACTCACATACACACACATACACTCACCACAGAGGCGATGGAGCAAGCAGGTACACATACATACACACATACACACACGGACATACACACACACACATACACTCACATACACACACATACACTCACCACAGAGACGATGGAGCAAGCAGGTACACACACACACACACACTCACATACACACACACGCACATACATACACGCATAAACACATACACACACACACATGCAGTGGTGGCCTAGCGGTTAAGGAAGCGGCCCCGTAATCAGAAGGTTGGCGGTTCGAATCCCGATCCGCCACCGAGTAAAGCACCGTCCCCACACGCTGCTCCCCGGGCGCCTGTCATGGTGCCCACTGCTCACTCAGGGTGATGGTTAAATGCAGAGGACAAATTTCACTGTGTGCACCGTGTGCTGTGCTGCTGTGTATCACACGTGACAATCACTTCACTTAATAAACATGCGCTCACATACACACACATACACACACACGCGCACACATACACGCACATATATACACGCATACGCACACACATACACGCATAAACACATACACACGCACATACATACACACACACGCACACACAGACACACATTTGCATGAATGGTGATGTTGTTTTTTGTGTAGAACTGGCAGGTTACTCCGCCCCCTGGTTACGTTGTGTTTTGTGTAGGACTGGTGGGTAACTCCGCCCTCCGGGTGGTGCTGTTGTTCTGTTATAAGACGTATAAATCCGGAGCGTCTCAGTTCATGAACAAGCTGCTGAAGCCGTTCTCACACACCAACGTGCTCATTGCTGGAGGACATGTCGACTCCGCCTTCTCCCCGCACAGAGATTGGTGGGTTGTGTGTGTGTGTGTGTCTAGGTGGGATTGTGTGTGTATTCTGTGTGTAACGTGTGTTTAATCTCCTTCCAGCTGCTCTCCCAGTGCGTACGGCGTGGTGGGCGTGGCTCTGAGTGGCGCCCGCGTTCAAGGTGCCTCAGTGTTGCTGGAACAGGAAGTCAGTAGTGCAGCGGCGTCAGAAGCAGTGATGCAGCGGCTCAAAGCAGCGCGTGTCCCAGAATGCAACACCATCGGCCTGATGTTCGCCTGTGTGGGCCGGGGACACCGCTACTACAACAACGAGCACGGCGTGGAGTCGGCCGCGTTCCGCAAGGTCTTCCCCTCCGTGCCGCTGTTCGGGTTCTTCGGCAACGGCGAGATCGGCTGCGACCGCATCGTCAAGGACAGTTTCACGCTGTCCCACACGCACACGGACGAGCTGCAGCACGGCTACACCACCGTCATGGCGCTGGTGCACCTGGGGTAGATGTAATAAATAAAGAGGACGCGACCCCTGCAGCGTAACCCTGTACGTCGTGGCACCAAATAAACCTTTCTTTACTTTTCACTGCTGGATACATGTTGTAAATATAAAATCCGCGGCGGTATTTAGTTCGTTACACTAACACAGCTGTCTCTCCACGTGGACGGCGAGTCCCGTCCCCGTCTCAGCCCTGGTATACCACGTCTCAGCGGTTCCTCTGCTCAGGGACTTGTTCCTTGCCACTGTCACCTTTGGTTGCTTATTTGGGGACTTGAGCACTGATCTGATGTCACAAGTGCTGTACAAATAAATATTAATGTGTGTGTGAGAGAGATGCAGTAATATTCCAGGTGTGTGTGTGTGTGTGTGTGTAAACCAGTGTTCGTATGAGCTGGAAGTAAATTTGTTAACACGACCCCTGAACACTGATCAGATATTGAATTTCTTTATTTGACGTGATGTGTGTAGAGAAAGAGACAGTATTGCTCTCCATCTGTACAGAGTTGGGGGTGACCGACACCCCAGTTCTTCTAGAACATCTCTACACATCAACATGAACTTCACTTTTTATTATTCCTGGTTTACAATTTTATACAGTCCCTTCCGTTTTACTAACGACCAAAACGTTTTACACCCACTGTGTGTGGGCGAGCGAGAAGGAGCACTACTGGGATGTCTGCGTGTAAGTGTGTGTGTAAGTGTGTTATTGGTATGTCTGACTCAGCTCTCTGGTTCTATATTGAGTCTCCAGCAGCAGCAGCAGCTTAATTTAGGATCCTCCTCACTGCAGCTTCAACCTCAAACCTTTTACAGGCCAGATCCATACTAAACTTTACTCGGACTTTACTTCATCTCTACTAAACCTGTATTTACCAGAGACCCGCAATCTCGTTCTAAAACATTACTAATTCCCCTAAAATTCATTATAAACTTGCACCATAGAATAAATAAGTTGTGGTCAAACTCCTACTAACCAATCACAACTTGGATCAGTCGTTACCACGACCCACTACACCGCTACAAAACCGTTACCCTGTCTACTTCCCCCCCCCCCCACAGCTACAAAACCGTTACAGCGGCTACTAATCCCCCCACTACACCACTGCAAAACTGTTACCCCGTCTACTTATCCCCTCACTACGCCGCTACAAAACCGTTACAGCGTCTACTAATCCCCCCACTACACCGCTACAAAACTGTTACTGCATCTACTTATCCCCCCACTACACCGCTACAAAACTGTTACCACGTCTACTTATCCCCTCACTACACCGCTACAAAACCGTTACAGCGTCTACTAATCCCCCCACTACACCGCTACAAAACTGTTACTGCGTCTACTTATCCCCTCACTACACCGCTACAAAACTGTTACCCCGTCTACTTATCCCCTCACTACACCGCTACAAAACTGTTACTGCATCTACTTATCCCCCCCACTACACTGCTACAAAACTGTTACTGCATCTACTTATCCCCTCACTACACCGCTACAAAACTGTTACCCCGTCTACTTATCCCCTCACTACGCCGCTACAAAACCGTTACAGCGTCTACTAATCCCCCCACTACACCGCTACAAAACTGTTACTGCATCTACTTATCCCCCCACTACACCGCTACAAAACTGTTACCACGTCTACTTATCCCCTCACTACACCGCTACAAAACTGTTACCACGTCTACTTATCCCCTCACTACACCGCTACAAAACTGTTACTGCATCTACTTATCCCCCCACTACACCGCTACAAAACTGTTACCACGTCTACTTATCCCCTCACTACACCGCTACAAAACTGTTACTGCATCTACTTATCCCCCCCACTACACTGCAACAAAACTGTTACTGCATCTACTTATCCCCCTCACTACACCGCTACAAAACCGTTCCTGCATCTACTTATCCCCCCAGTACAACGCTACAAAACAGTTACCGCGTATACTTATCCCCTATTACAAAACCGTTACTGCGTCTACTTATCCCCTCACTACACCGCTACAAAACTTTTACCCCGTCTACTTATCCCCCCTACACCGCTTCAAAACCGTTACAGCGTCTACTAATCCCCCCACTACACCGCTACAAAACTGTTACTGCATCTACTTATCCCCCCCCACTACACCGCTATAAAACCATTACCGCGTCTACTTATCTTCCTCACTATACCACTACAAAACTGTTACTGCGTCTACTTATACCCCCACTACACCGCTACAAAACTGTTACTGCATCTACTTATCCCCCTCACTACACCACTACAAAACTGTTACCGCGTCTACTTATCCCCCTCACTACACCACTACAAAACCGTTACCGTGTCTTCTTATCCCCCCACTACACCGCTACAAAATTGTTATTGTGTCTACTTATCTCCCCACTACAAAAACATTACCGCGTCTACTTATTCCCCACTACACCGCCTCAAAACAGTTACCGCATCTACTTATCCCCTATTACAAAACCGTTACCGCGTCTACTTATCCCCTCACTATACCACTACAAAACTGTTACCGCGTCTACTTATCCCCCCACTACACCGCTATAAAACCGTTACCGCGCCTACTTATCCCCCACTACACCGCTACAAAACTGTTACTGCATCTACTTATCCCCCCACTCCACCGCTACAAAACTGTTACCACGTCTACTTATCCCCTCACTACACCGCTACAAAACTGTTACTGCATCTACTTATCCCCCCACTACACCGCTACAAAACTGTTACCACGTCTACTTATCCCCTCACTACACCGCTACAAAACTGTTACTGCATCTACTTATCCCCCCCACTACACTGCAACAAAACTGTTACTGCATCTACTTATCCCCCTCACTACACCGCTACAAAACCGTTCCTGCATCTACTTATCCCCCCAGTACAACGCTACAAAACAGTTACCGCGTATACTTACCCCCTATTACAAAACCGTTACTGCGTCTACTTATCCCCTCACTACACCGCTACAAAACTTTTACCCCGTCTACTTATCCCCCCCTACACCGCTTCAAAACCGTTACAGCGTCTACTAATCCCCCCACTACACCGCTACAAAACTGTTACTGCATCTACTTATCCCCCCCACTACACCGCTATAAAACCATTACCGCGTCTACTTATCTTCCTCACTATACCACTACAAAACTGTTACTGCGTCTACTTATACCCCCACTACACCGCTACAAAACTGTTACTGCATCTACTTATCCCCCTCACTACACCACTACAAAACTGTTACCGCGTCTACTTATCCCCCTCACTACACCACTACAAAACCGTTACCGTGTCTTCTTATCCCCCCACTACACCGCTACAAAATTGTTATTGTGTCTACTTATCTCCCCACTACAAAAACATTACCGCGTCTACTTATCCCCCACTACACCGCCTCAAAACAGTTACCGCATCTACTTATCCCCTATTACAAAACCGTTACCGCGTCTACTTATCCCCTCACTATACCACTACAAAACTGTTACCGCGTCTACTTATCCCCCCACTACACCGCTATAAAACCGTTACCGCGCCTACTTATCCCCCCATACACCGTGACAAAACCGTTACTGTGTCTACTTATCCCCTCA
Organism: Denticeps clupeoides; assembly: GCF_900700375.1. Taxonomy (NCBI): domain Eukaryota; kingdom Metazoa; phylum Chordata; class Actinopteri; order Clupeiformes; family Denticipitidae; genus Denticeps; species Denticeps clupeoides. Next base: position 53,639 of record NW_021629798.1, on the reverse strand, counting down.
CTACACCGCTACAAAACTGTTACTGCATCTACTTATCCCCCCCACTACACCGCTATAAAACCATTACCGCGTCTACTTATCTTCCTCACTATACCACTACAAAACTGTTACTGCGTCTACTTATACCCCCACTACACCGCTACAAAACTGTTACTGCATCTACTTATCCCCCTCACTACACCGCTACAAAACTGTTACCGCGTCTACTTATCCCCCTCACTACACCACTACAAAACCGTTACCGTGTCTTCTTATCCCCCCACTACACCGCTACAAAATTGTTATTGTGTCTACTTATCTCCCCACTACAAAAACATTACCACGTCTACTTATCCCCCACTACACCGCCTCAAAACAGTTACCGCATCTACTTATCCCCTATTACAAAACCGTTACCGCGTCTACTTATCCCCTCACTATACCACTACAAAACCATTACCGCGCCTACTTATCCCCCACTACACCGTGACAAAACCGTTACTGTGTCTACTTATCCCCCCACTACACCGCTATAAAACCGTTACCGCGCCTACTTATCCCCCACTACACCGTGACAAAACCGTTACTGTGTCTACTTATCCCCTCACTACACCGCTAAAAAACCATTACCGCGCTTACTTATCCCCCCGAAACCTGGCTGTCCTCCACACGGCACCAATCACAGCCGG
>NW_021629798.1:47500-52471 GCF_900700375.1 Denticeps clupeoides | reverse complement strand
ATCGTGTCCCTGTCTCCAGGGGGACTGTCCCCGTCACTACTGATTGTCTGGTAAATGCGGTAAATGTAAATGTAAACATTAAACACCGGTGAGAAGCCAGGTGGAGGTTTGCATGCTGCTCTTTTATTCATCATGTGACTCTGACAGAGAAGATTAATAAGAGCAGATGGTGGCTGGCCTCTTCAGCTGCTGATGTGGGACCTGAAGCGAGACGCCAGGCGCTCCGTCCGCTGGAGGTAGAGGAGGGGCTGGGTGAAGGCAGTGAGGCCCATGATGAAGAAAGACGCCGCTTTGACCAGCCGGACCTTGGTGTTGACCATGTTACTCTGGACACCAGACAGAATGACCACAGGTACATATGTCACAAACATGGACATGAGTATGACAAGGATGATCTTGAAAGCCTTCATCTTGGCCTGGTTGGCCCTCTCTCGCTCCTGTCCGCCATCACCCGGGCCGCGCCGCTTCAAGGCCTTCAGGATGGCCAGGCAGCAGAGGATCTTCACCAGGAAGATGGGCAGACTGACGTACCAAATCAGCGTGTGGGCCGCCAGCATGGAGAACAGGCAGAAAGCCAGGGTCACCAGCCAGCCCACGGTGGTGATCACCAGCCGGTACTTCAGGGGGCGGATCCTCAGGAAGGTGAGGGGGTGGAGCACCGCCAGGTAGCGCTCTACACACACACAGCACTGGAAGAGCGGGCGGCCCACGATGATGAAGCCGGTACAGAAGTACGCCGCTTTCGAAGGGAACGGGAAAGAGGTCAAGGGGTAAAACACGGAGCCGGCGCAGGCCAGGATCTCGACCACGCCCGCATTCAGAGCAAACCACTCAGAGGAGCGGTCACTTCCTGCTCCGGTCACCATCAGCCACATCACGTAGCTGTTCATCGGCAGGCCGATCAGGAGCTGGATGGCCGCCGAGACCGAGACCAGAACCTGCACATCGTAGAGGTCACTGTTCTCACGGTGGTGACGACCGGTGACATTCGCTTCAGTCACATTCATCTCCTCTCACTCAGCTGAACCCACACACACACACACCTTCTCCATCACGTTCCTGTAAACGAATACGACCAATCAGTGTCTGGCCTGAACATCTAGTAACATCTGTTTAAAAGAACAATCTTGGAGATCCCACCGTGACTGGATTCAGCAGATGTTCCTCGTGTTCCTCCTCGCTCCAAATGAGCCTACATCTCGGTTCATGGCCTGACATGCAAACCGCCACTGGCAGCATCTATTAATCCTGCATCAGAACACACCTCCTGACCTCATCTGAAAGAAAGAAGGTGAAGTGAAGCACTGCAGCACACGGTGACACGGTGACACGTGTCCTCTGTATTTAACCGTCCCCCTTGGTGAGCAGTGGACACCATGACAGGCGTCCAGCACCTCAGCGGATCGGAATTCGAACCGGCAACCTTCCTTAACCACTAGGCCACCACCGCACCAGCTCCTAAATAAAGTAAAGATAATAAAGTGAAGTGATTGTCACATGTGATACACAGCAGCACAGCACACGGTGCACACAGTGAAATTTGTCCTCTGCATTTAACCATCACCCTGAGTGAGCAGTGGGCAGCCATGACAAGCGCCCGGGGAGCAGTGTGTGGGGACGGTGCTTTGCTCAGTGACACCTCAGTGGCAACTTGGCGGCTCGGGATTCAAACCAGCAACCTTCTGATTACGGGGCCGCTTCCTTAACCGCCAGGCCACCACTGCCCCTGTGAAAGTGCACCGCTCCCAGAGGCACTGCAATACTGGGTCGATGCGTGGAGCCGCTTAATATGTAGTCCCCCGCTGGGGGACGTATCAGATATTAAACGGATAAGAACAGATACTACACTTGATCTTAGCCAAAAGGCCGAGAAGCGATCCTGTCTTCCACAAGGTTCCTGTTCTCAGACCTTCTTCTGGAACAATCACTGCAGAGTTCATTTCCACTGAGCATTTCATTTTTATGTCGATGCATTAAAACGGGTTGAATTTCATGAAAGGTTGAGAGACGTCTGAAGATTCAGCTCAGACTAGATAATGAAGGTGTGTATAAAGACATAAATAGTCTTAAAAGTTATTTACACTAAAGATATAACACATTGATAAAATGTAAATTAGTCCGTGTCCAGTGTTAATGTTCTGGCCCTCAAACATACACAAATACACAAGTTCATCTTTAAACAAGATATACACTGACTACTGATATACTACTTTACATTTTATATATAAGGAATGGACTTTAGACCAGGGGAAATCTATGCTTTATTTTGATGAGTCCAAATTTGAGATCTTTGGTTCCAACCGCCATGTCTTTGTCGTAAGATGTAAGACATGCCATCCCATCCCATCCGGTTTGAATTTAGTTGGACAATCATTAATTTTCCAACAGGACAATGACCCCAAACACCTCCAGGCTGTGTAAGGGCTATTTGACCAAGAAGGAGAGTGATGGAGAGCCACAGCAGATGACCTGGCCTCCACAGTCACTGGACCTGAACCCAATCGAGGTGGTTTGGGGTGAGTTCCTTCAAGACTGTTGGAGAAGCATTTCAGGTGACGACCTCTTGAAGCTCATCGAGAGAATGCCAAGAGTGTGCAAAGCAGTAATCAGAGCAAGAAACTTGAAACTTTTTTTGTTAAGTACAGAACTCCACATGTGTTCATTCATAGTTTTGATGCCTTCAGTGAGAATCTACCAACGTAAATGGTCATGAAAATAAAGAGAACACATTGAATGAGAAGGTATCCAAACTTTTGGCCTGTACTGTGTATGTGTTTGTAATGTGTGTGTGTGTATAAAAAAAAAAGTGAAGTGATTGTCACTTGTGATACACAGCAGCACAGCACACGGTGCACACAGTGAAATTTGTCCTCTGCATTTATCCCATCACCCTGAGTGAGCAGTGGGCAGCCATGACAGGCGCCCGGGGAGCAGTGTGTGGGGACGGTGCTTTGCTCAGTGGCACCTCAGTGGCACCTTGGCGGATCGGGATTCGAACCGGCAACCTTACGGGGCCGCTTCCTTAACCGCTATCCACCACTGTCCCATATGTGTGTAATGTGTGTGTGTATGTATGTGTAAATACTGTATATGTGTGTGTATAATGTGTGTTTGTATATGTGTGTAATGTGTGTGTGTGTAATGTGTATATGTGTGAGTGTGTATGTGTGTAATGTGTATATGTGTGTATGTGTGTGTGTAATGTGTATGTGTGTAATGTGTATATGTGTGAGTGTGTGTGTGTGTGTGTGTGTATAATGTGTATATGTGTGAGTGTGTGTAATGTGTATATGTGTGAGTGTGTGTGTGTAATGTGTGTGTGTATGTGTGTGTGTAATGTGTATGTGTGTGAGTGTGTGTGTGTGTAATGTGTGTGTGTGTATGTATGTGTAAATACTGTATATGTGTGTGTATAATGTGTGTTTGTATATGTGTGTAATGTGTGTGTGTGTGTGTGTGTGTATGTGTAAATACTGTATATGTGTGTGTATAATGTGTGTTTGTATATGTGTGTAATGTGTGTGTGTGTATGTATGTGTAAATACTGTATATGTGTGTGTATAATGTGTGTTTGTATATGTGTGTAATGTGTGTGTGTGTATGTATGTGTAAATACTTTATATGTGTGTGTATAATGTGTGTGTGTGTGTGTAATGTGTGTGTGTATGTATGTGTAAATACTGTATATGTGTGTGTATAATGTGTGTTTGTATATGTGTGTAATGTGTGTGTGTGTGTATGTATGTGTAAATACTGTATATGTGTGTGTATAATGTGTGTTTGTATATGTGTGTAATGTGTGTGTGTGTGTGTGTATGTATGTGTAAATACTGTATATGTGTGTGTATAATGTGTGTTTGTATATGTGTGTAATGTGTGTGTGTGTGTGTGTGTGTATGTATGTGTAAATACTGTATATGTGTGTGTATAATGTGTGTTTGTATATGTGTGTGTGTGTGTGTGTGTGTGTGTGTATGCATGTGTAAATACTGTATATGTGTGTGTATAATGTGTGTTTGTATATGTGTGTAATGTGTGTGTGTGTATGTATGTGTTAATACTGTATATGTGTGTGTGTAATGTGTATGTGTGTGTGTGTGTGTAATGTGTGTGTGTGTATGTATGTGTAAATACTGTATATGTGTGTGTATAATGTGTGTTTGTATATGTGTGTAATGTGTGTGTGTGTATGTATGTGTAAATACTGTATATGTGTGTGTATAATGTGTGTTTGTATATGTGTGTAATGTGTGTGTGTGTGTGTGTGTGTGTGTAAATACTGTATATGTGTGTGTGTAATGTGTATGTGTGTGTGTGTGTGTAATGTGTGTGTGTGTATGTATGTGTAAATACTGTATATGTGTGTGTATAATGGGTGTTTGTATATGTGTGTAATGTGTGTGTGTGTATGTATGTGTAAATACTGTATATGTGTGTGTAAATGTGTGTTTGTATATGTGTGTAATGTGTGTGTGTGTGTGTGTGTGTGTGTGTGTGTGTATGAGTGATATTGAACCCCCACCTCTCTCTCTGGCCCCTGCTCTCCTCTGATAAGCGCCAGTTCTGCGCCTGTCTGTCTGCAGAGGGAGGAGCCGGACAGCAGCCGCCCTCCGCCGGGGAACAGCGCAGTAATGACGGGTCCGCTACGGCGCTGATGTACGTGTGGACAGCGACACAGCGCTGACTGTGTCATGAGGTCCGATATTCGATAAAGACAGAAGAGGCGGCAGAATTTCACGGTGAGCGCGGCCTGCCGCCAGATTCGAGCCGGACCGCGGGCAGCCTCGCCCGGGCCTCGGCGCCCTTCTGGCGGCCCCTTTCACGGGGGCAGCAGCCGGACACAGGAGGCTGCGGGTGCGAGCTCCCCTGCTCCGGGGCGTTAGCGGAAATGCTATCTGTAGCGCTAGCATCGCCGTTTACCTCAGCGCAGCAGTTAGCGGTAATGCTACCTTTAGCCGTAGCGTCGGTGTT
>NW_021629798.1:17500-42500 GCF_900700375.1 Denticeps clupeoides | reverse complement strand
ACCCTCGGTCAGCGTTGTGTGTGTGTGTGTGTGTGTTTATTGTTGTATGTGTGTGTGTGTTTGTGTGTGTGTGTATTTACTGTTGTATGTGTGTGTTGTTGCCAGGTAACTGTTTCTGAAGGGTGTGACGGTACCCGGGTCAGGCGCTGGTCAGCGTTGTGTGTGTGTGTGTGTGTGTGTGTGTGTATTTACTGTTGTATGTGTGTGTTGTTGCCAGGTGACGGCGTTTCTGAAGGGTGTGACGGTACCCGGGTCAGGCGCTGGTCAGCGTTGTGTGTGTGTGTGTGTGTATTTACTGTTGTATGTGTGTGTTGTTGCCAGGTGACGGCGTTTCTGAAGGGTGTGACGGTACCCGGGTCGGGCGCTGATACCCTCGGTCAGCGTTGTGTGTGTGTGTGTATTTATTGTTGTATGTGTGTGTTGTTGCCAGGTGACTGTGTTTCTGAAGGGTGTGACGGTACCCGAGTCGGGCGCTGATACCCTCGGTCAGCGTTGTGTGTGTGTGTGTGTGTGTGTGTTTGTGTGTGTGTGTGTATTTACTGTTGTATGTGTGTGTTGTTGCCAGGTGACGGCGTTTCTGAAGGGTGTGACGGTACCCGGGTCGGGCGCTGATGCCCTCGGTCAGCGTTGTGTGTGTGTGTTTGTGTATTTACTGTTGTATGTGTGTGTTGTTGCCAGGTGACGGCGTTTCTGAAGGGTGTGACGGTACCCGGGTCGGGCGCTGATACCCTCGGTCAGCGTTGTGTGTGTGTGTTTGTGTGTGTGTTTATTGTTGTATGTGTGTGTGTGTTTGTGTGTGTGTGTGTGTGTGTGTGTATTTACTGTTGTATGTGTGTGTTGTTGCCAGGTGACTGTGTTTCTGAAGGGTGTGACGGTACCCGGGTCGGGCACTGATACCCTTGGTCAGCGTTGTGTGTGTGTGTTTGTGTATTTACTGTTGTATGTGTGTGTTGTTGCCAGGTGACGGTGTTTCTGAAGGGTGTGACGGTACCCGGGTCGGGCGCTGATACCCTCGGTCAGCGTTGTGTTTGTGTGTGTGTTTATTGTTGTATGTGTGTGTGTGTTTGTGTGTGTGTGTGTGTGTGTGTATTTATTGTTGTATGTGTGTGTGTTTATTGTTGTATGTGTGTGTTGTTGCCAGGTGACGGCGTTTCTGAAGGGTGTGACGGTACCCGGGTCGGGCGCTGATACCCTTGGTCAGCGTTGTGTGTGTTTGTGTGTGTGTATTTATTGTTGTATGTGTGTGTGTTTATTGTTGTATGTGTGTGTTGTTGCCAGGTGACGGCATTTCTGAAGGGTGTGACGGTACCCGGGTTGGGCGCTGATACCCTCGGTCAGCGTTGTGTGTGTGTGTTTGTGTGTGTGTTTATTGTTGTATGTGTGTGTGTGTTTGTGTGTGTGTGTGTGTGTGTATTTACTGTTGTATGTGTGTGTTGTTGCCAGGTGACTGCGTTTCTGAAGGGTGTGACGGTACCCGGGTCGGGCGCTGATACCCTCGGTCAGCGTTGTGTGTGTGTGTGTGTTTATTGTTGTATATGTGTGTATTTATTGTTGTATATGCGTGTTGTTGCCAGGTGACGGCGTTTCTGAAGGGCGTGACGGTACCCGGGTCGGGCGCTGATACCCTCGGTCAGCGTTGTGTGTGTGTGTGTGTTTATTGTTGTATATGTGTGTATTTATTGTTGTATATGCGTGTTGTTGCCAGGTGACGGCGTTTCTGAAGGGCGTGACGGTACCCGGGTCGGGCGCTGATACCCTCGGTCAGCGTTGTGTGTGTGTGTGTGTGTTTATTGTTGTATATGTGTGTTGTTGCCAGGTGACGGTGTTTCTGAAGGGCGTGACGGTACCCGGGTCGGGCGCTGATACCCTCGGTCAGCGTTGTGTGTGTGTGTGTGTGTATTTATTGTTGTATGTGTGTGTGTGTGTGTGTGTGTGTATTTATTGTTGTATGTGTGTGTGTTTATTGTTGTATATGCATGTTGTTGCCAGGTGACGGCGTTTCTGAAGCGCGTGACGGTACCCGGGTCGGGCGCTGATGCCCTCGGTCAGCGTTGTGTGTGTGTGTGTATTTATTGTTGTATATGTGTGTATTTATTGTTGTATATGCGTGTTGTTGCCAGGTGACGGTGTTTTTGAAGGGCGTGACGGTACCCGGGTCGGGCGCTGATGCCCTCGGTCAGCGCTGTGTGTGTGTGTTTGTGTGTGTGTATTTATTGTTGTATGTGTGTGTGTTTATTGTTGTATATGCGTGTTGTTGCCAGGTGACGGCGTTTCTGAAGGGTGTGACGGTACCCGGGTCGGGCGCTGATACCCTCGGTCAGCGTTGTGTGTGTATTTATTGTTGTATATGCGTGTTGTTGCCAGGTGACGGCGTTTCTGAAGGGCGTGACTGTACCCGGGTCGTGCACTGATACCCTCGGTCAGCGTTGTGTGTGTATTTACTGTTGTATGTGTGTGTGTTTACTGTTGTATGTGTGTGTTGTTGCCAGGTGACGGCGTTTCTGAAGGGCGTGACGGTACCCGGGTCGGGCGCTGATGCCCTCGGTCAGCGTTGTGTGTTGTATGTGTGTGTATTTATTGTTGTATATGCGTGTTGTTGCCAGGTGACGGCGTTTCTGAAGGGCGTGACGGTACCCGGGTCGGGCGCTGATACCCTCGGTCAGCGTTGTGTGTGTGTGTGTTTGTGTGTGTGTATTTATTGTTGTATGTGTGTGTTGTTGCCAGGTGACGGCGTTTCTGAAGGGCGTGACGGTACCCGGGTCGTGCACTGATACCCTCGGTCAGCGTTGTGTGTGTATTTACTGTTGTATATGTGTGTGTTTACTGTTGTATGTGTGTGTTGTTGCCAGGTAACAGCGTTTCTGAAGGGCGTGACGGTACCCGGGTCGGGCGCTGATACCCTTGGTCAGCGTTGTGTGTGTGTATGTGTGTGTTTATTGTTGTATATGCGTGTTGTTGCCAGGTGACGGCGTTTCTGAAGGGCGTGACGGTACCCGGGTCGGGCGCTGATACCCTCGGTCAGCGTTGTGTGTGTGTATGTGTGTGTTTATTGTTGTATATGCGTGTTGTTGCCAGGTGACGGTGTTTGTGAAGGGTGTGACGGTACCCGGGTCGGGCGCTGATACCCTTGGTCAGCGTTGTGTGTGTGTGTGTGTGTGTGTGTGTGTGTGTGTGTATTTACTGTTGTATGTGTGTGTTGTTGCCAGGTAACAGCGTTTCTGAAGGGCGTGACGGTACCCGGGTCGGGCGCTGATACCCTTGGTCAGCGTTGTGTGTGTGTATGTGTGTGTTTATTGTTGTATATGCGTGTTGTTGCCAGGTGACAGCGTTTCTGAAGGGCGTGACGGTACCCGGGTCGGGCGCTGATACCCCTTGGTCAGCGTTGTGTGTGTGTATGTGTGTGTTTATTGTTGTATATGCGTGTTGTTGCCAGGTGACAGCGTTTCTGAAGGGCGTGACGGTACCCGGGTCGGGCGCTGATACCCTCGGTCAGCGTTGTGTGTGTGTGTGTGTGTGGTGTGTGTGTGTATTTACTGTTGTATGTGTGTGTTGTTGCCAGGTGACGGCGTTTCTGAAGGGCGTGACGGTACCCGGGTCGGGCGCTGATACCCTCGGTCAGCGTTGTGTGTGTGTGTGTGTGCATTTATTGTTGTATATGTGTGTGTTTATTGTTGTATATGCGTGTTGTTGCCAGGTGACGGCGTTTCTGAAGGGCGTGACGGTACCCGGGTCGGGCGCTTATGCCCTCGGTCAGCGTTGTGTGTATGTGTGTGTATTTATTGTTGTATATGCGTGTTGTTGCCAGGTGACGGCGTTTCTGAAGGGCGTGACGGTACCCGGGTCGGGCGCTGATACCCTCGGTCAGCGTTTGGCGTGTGAGCTGCTGCTGGGGTTGGCGGCGCAGCGCGGGTCTCTCCGTTACCTGCTGGAGTGGGTGGAGATGGCACTAGCTGCATCTGCTGTTGTCATGGAGACTGGCCAGACCTCCCCGCAGAGTCCAGAGGGCATGATGGGATATGACTTCTTCATGAGTGTCCTGATGCAGATGCGACGCTCACTGGTATACAAACACACGCGTATCGCAGCGCACCATCGACATCACACTGCATATGACACTGTACGTTGTGACGTTGTGCCCCTGTCTCTGCAGGGTTCTGCGGTGGAACACCCTCAGTGGCGAGAGCCGAGCCGCTTGTCTGATGGTCTGTGTTCTCTGTACGAGGCGGCGTTCTGTCTGTTGGAGGAGGTATGAAGAGTCAGACGCTACAGTAGAGTTTTCTTCACAACTTCACTCAGTGTGTGTGTGTGTGTGCAGGTGTGCCGCATGGCCTCAGATTACTCCCGGACGTGTGCGAGTCCTGACACCGTGCAGCCGGGTGACGCCGGGTGCGTGTGCGAGAGCTGCGAGGTGTACGTGTGGGGCTCCAACTCCAGCCACCAGCTGGTGGAGGGGACGCAGGAGAAGATCCTGCAGCCCAAGCTGGCGGCGAGCTTCAGCAACGCGCAGACCGTAAGACGCGCACACTCACACGAGCGCAGAATGCAGGCGTGGGTGTTGAACGTTGATGGTCCGCTGCGCCTGTGCAGATCGAGGCGGGGCAGTACTGCACGTTCGTCATCTCCTCCGACGGCGCGGTGCGCGCCTGCGGCAAGGGCAGCTACGGCCGCCTGGGCCTGGGCGACTCCAACAACCAGTCCGCGCTGAAGAAGCTGACGCTGGAGCCGCAGCGCACCGTCAAGAAGGTCTCGTCCTCCAAAGGCTCCGATGGGCACACGCTGGCCTTCACCGGCGACGGAGAGGTCTTCTCCTGGGGCGATGGCGACTACGGCAAACTGGGCCACGGGAACAGCTCCACACAGAAATACCCCAAACTGGTCCAGGGGCCGCTTCAGGGCAAGGTGTGTGTGTGTTGTGCGTCATCTCCATCCTGAGGGGTTGCCTGGTCCCTGTTCTCATTTCTCTTGCGTTGTGTGTGTGTGTGTGTGTGTAGGTGGTGGTGTGTGTGTCTGCTGGCTACAGACACAGTGCTGCAGTGTGTGAGGACGGGGAGCTGTACACGTGGGGAGAGGGAGACTTTGGCAGATTAGGTACAACACACACCGGTGACCGTGGACACGGTACTGAGCCGGTTTCCTGCTTCCTGTTTCCTTCTTATCCTCAGTGGTTATGGCGGCGTTATAGATATGCGTACTTCCACAGTGACAATGAGGCTGTAGTCACAGTTTACTGCTGTGTGTGTGTGTGTGTAGGACATGGAGACAGTAACAGCAGAAACATCCCCACGGTGGTGAAGGACATCAGCAATGTGGGCGAGGTCTCTTGTGGCTCCTCCCACACCATCGCCCTCTCTAAAGATGGACGCACTGTCTGGTCATTTGGTGGCGGAGACAATGGTGGGTGTGCCTGGCTTAGCATGTCACATGATCACAAACCCCAGAATACCATCTTGTGTTTGGATCTTGTGTGACTTTGGTGTTTAGATGCCTCAGTGGTCTGTTGACGCTGTGTGTAGGTAAACTGGGCCATGGAGACACTAACCGGGTCTATAAGCCCAAAGTGTTGGAGGCTCTACAGGGAATGTTCATCAGGAAGGTGTGTGCCGGCAGCCAGTCATCGCTTGCTCTGACCTCCACTGGACAGGTAACTGTGTGTGTGTGTGTGTGTGTGTGTATGTGTTGAATTCCGAACCCCATCTTGTGTCTGTGTGTGTACAGGTGTACGCATGGGGATGTGGTGCTTGTCTCGGCTGTGGTTCATCTGAAGCCACTGCTCTCCGCCCGAAGCAGATAGAAGAGCTGGCAGCTACACGTGTGGTGGACCTGTCCATCGGAGACAGTCACTGCCTCGCCCTCTCTCATGGTACACAACACATACACAAACACACAAAACAGCAGGTTGGTGTATCTCGTCATGGTCCAGCTACATTTAAGTTGGGGGGAGGTTCTTCTGAAGCAGGTCTGATCTGGACTGTTCTGTAATCATCTTGTGAATGTGAATCCTTGTGAAGTTGTGTGTTACTGTTGCATGTGTGTGTTGCTGCCAGGTGACGGTGTTTCTGCTTGTGTGTGTCTGCAGATAATGAGGTGTATGCCTGGGGGAATAACTCCATGGGTCAGTGTGGCCAGGGCAACTCAACTGGGCCCATCACCAAACCCAAGAAGGTGATTGGTTTAGATGGTGTATCAATCCAGCAGATTTCTGCTGGCACCTCCCACAGCCTGGCCTGGACCGCCCTTCCCCGAGACAGGTGAAGCAAGGCCTCTAACCTCTGACCTTTATTATCTTTGAAAGAAAATAATGACTTTCTCTGATGTGTGTGTGTGTGTGTGTGTGTGTAGGCAGGTGGTGGCCTGGCACAGGCCTTATTGCGTGGATTTGGAGGAGAGCACCTTTTCCCATCTTCGCTCATTTCTCGAGCAATACTGTGATGGCATCAACAGTGAATCTCCACCCCCTCCCTTCCCCTCCACCAGGTATAATCACACGACCTGCTGATCCTCTGGTTCCTGGTGTGAATGAATGTGGTTTGTTCTCGGAGTGACTGGTATCATTTTCTCCAGAGAGCATCACAACTTCCTTAAACTCTGCCTGAAGCTTCTGTCCAATCACCTGGCTCTAGCTCTGGCAGGGGGTGTGGCCACCAGCATCTTAGGACGTCAGGCGCGACCTCTCCGCAACCTTCTGTTTAGACTGATGGATGCGTCTGTTCCTGATGAAATCCAAGAGGTGTGTGTTTTCCTGCGGAAACTGTGATGGCGCCCCCTACTGATGTGAGATTTGTTTGTTGTCTCCTGATGAACTTTTGAACAAGGGACACGGGTGTGTGTTGTTGTGTGTGTGTCTGTGGGTGTGGCTTTCAGGCTGTGATTGAGACCTTGTCCATGGGGGCCACCATGTTGCTCCCCCCACTCAGAGAGAGGATGGAGCTGCTGCACACTCTGCTACCGCAGGGACCAGAGCGCTGGGAGAGTTTATCCAAGGGCCAGGTGCCCACACACTTATACCTTTTACACCATGCATACACAACGCAATACACAAAATATACGTGTGATATCTTTAATTAAGATGTTCTGTTGTTGTAGAGGGGGAATTAAACACTTATTAGGTTCTCAGTAATGTGTGTGTGTGTGTGTGTGTGTGTTGTAGCGAATGCAACTGGACATAATTCTGACTAGTCTTCAGGACCATACCCATGTGGCATCACTGCTGGGCTACAGCGTCCCACCTGAGGCATCTGAAAGTGTCAGCACTGACCCCACAGACACCCACTCCTTGCACCTCGACACACACCTAGCTGAGATCCTCATGAAGACACTGCTCAGAAATCTGGGCTTTTATACGGTGAGGGCCATGTCCAGCAGGTACTGGTGTTTATGTACGGTTATGTTGTTGTGCTTAGTATTTGTGATATTTGATGGACTGTGTGTGTGGATGTACAGGATCAGGCATTTGGAGAGCTGGAGAAGAACAGTGATAAGCTTCTCCAGGGAACATCTTCTTCTGACAGCAGTCAGCCAGCGCACATCCACCAGCTGCTCTGCTCTCTTCACAAACAGTTACTGGCCTACTGCTACAGTAACACAGTTACAGAGGTACACACACACTTCACTGCTACAGTAACACAGTTACAGAGGTACACGCACACTTCACTGCTACGGTAACACAGTTACAGAGGTACACGCACACTTCACTGCTACAGTAACACAGTTACAGAGGTACACACACACTTCACTGCTACAGTAACACAGTTACAGAGGTACACACACACTTCACTGCTACAGTAACACAGTTAAAGAGGTACACACACACTTCAATGCAACAGTAACACAGTTACAGAGGTACACACACACTTCACTGCTACGGTAACACAGTTACAGAGGTACACGCACACTTTACTGTTACAGTAACACAGTTACAGAGGTACACGCACACTTTACTGTTACAGTAACACAGTTACAGAGGTACACGCACACTTCACTGCTACAGTAACACAGTTACAGAGGTACACACACACTTCACTGCTACAGTAACACAGTTACAGAGGTACACACACACACACTTCACTGCTACAGTAACACAGTTACAGAGGTACACACACACTTCACTGCTACAGTAACACAGTTACAGAGGTACACGCACACTTCACTGCTACGGTAACACAGTTACAGAGGTACACACACACACACTTCACTGCTACAGTAACACAGTTACAGAGGTACACACACACTTCACTGCTACAGTAACACAGTTACAGAGGTACACACACACACACTTCACTGCTACAGTAACACAGTTACAGAGGTACACACACACTTCACTGCTACAGTAACACAGTTACAGAGGTACACGCACACTTCACTGCTACAGTAACACAGTTACAGAGGTACACACACACACACTTCACTGCTACAGTAACACAGTTACAGAGGTACACGCACACTTCACTGCTACGGTAACACAGTTACAGAGGTACACGCACACTTCACTGCTACGGTAACACAGTTACAGAGGTACACGCACACTTCACTGCTACGGTAACACAGTTACAGAGGTACACGCACACTTCACTGCTACGGTAACACAGTTACAGAGGTACACGCACACTTCACTGCTACAGTAACACAGTTACAGAGGTACACGCACACTTTACTGTTACAGTAACAGTGTTACAGAGGAACTCACACGTTACATGCATACCTTACTGCTACAGTAAAAGTGAACATGTATCTCATGGTTGTTGTGTATACCAGTTGCATGTCTATGTTGTGTTACATGTGTGTTGCAGGGTTGTAGCAGTGTAGCGCTGCTTCATAAACACCTACAGCTGCTGCTGCCTCTTGCTTGCGAGGTGTTTGAACGTTCTGTAGCGTTACTTCGCGAGAGCTCTTGGAACGGGCGTGTGTGTCAGAAGCTACGTGATGTCATCTACGGCTCAGCTGCAGGCAGCATGCTCTGTCAGATTGTGAACGCCCTGCTGCTGTTGCCTGTATCTATTGCGCGTCCGTTGCTAGGACACCTGCTGGACCTGCTCCCTCCTCTGGACCAACTCAACAGGTTGCTACCAGCAGCATCTCCATTGGAGGAGCAGGAGCTGCAGTGGCCCCTACATGGTGAGCTGTGTGTGTGTTTGTGTGTGCATGCACGTGTGTATACTCATGATCTTCAGCATTGTCTTCATTCTTACCTCTCAAAAGGTTCTCCCGACTCAGTGGACCTTGGTTTGGGTGTGGCCCCTCAGGGTTGGGTGTGGTTAGTGGACCTGGAGCGCACAGTTGCTCTTTTGATTGGCTGCTGTTTAGGGGGTATGCTGCATGGCCCACCCCCCTCACCCGAAGAACAGGATTGTGGCCACTGGTTGAAAACGGCACTGTTCTGCAATGGCTTGGAGACAGATGGTCATCAGCTGGGTAAAACACACACACACACACCCACACACAAAACATTTGATTACACAATATATACTTAATTCTGTCTGTATAACAACTGTGTGTGTGTGTCAGACACAGCTGTTAGTGCTCTGCTCGAGGTTGCAGTCAGTGGGAATGAGGAGCAGAAGCCCTTTGATTGGCCACTGAATCCAGAACTGAGCCGATTGGTGGAACTGGCACTGGGTTCGTGCAAAGAGCCAATCAGAAATCTGTGGCTGAATATGCAGGACTATGCCATCAGCAAGGGTACGTGTAGATAAACAGAAACACACTACTACACACAATCACACACAGTACTTTCATGGGTTTGTGTGTGTATGTGTGCAGACTGGGACAACTCCTCGATGAGCGGGGAGACTCTTCTGGACACGGTTAGCCGTTTCACTCTGGCAACTCTGCTGAAACACACTGGCCTGCTGGGACGAGCCTGTCGGGAGGCCAGGTACTCGGAAAGTCTATAAAGGAGAATTAAGCGTGTGACGCTGCCTTCAGTTTATTCTTCTATTTATTCTGTGTGTGTGTGTGTGTGTAGGTACCAGCCCTGTAAGCTGTTGGTGGATATATATTCTAGTGTGTACAAAGTGCGGAATCGCCTGTTAGCATGTAAAAACATGGAGCTGATGCAGACACACATTCAGTCCAGGGAGAGGAGGGTGAGTTTCTCACACACACACACACACACACACACACACACAATAATAAACATTTACAAATACATACAGCATTTTATGTTTCATCCTATAATATTTTTAAAATGTGCAGGTGTCAGACAATCAGGACGTGCTGGAGCCTGACCCTCAGGAACATGCCTTCACACGCACCATCGATGAGGAGGCGGAGCTGGAGGAACAAGAAGGGCGGGATCGGGAAAGAGAGGAGGGGGCAGACCAGGAGGAGGACGAAGATGATAGAGAGCATGAGGTCATGACCGCCGGTAGTAAGTTTACCGACACACAACACAGACACAACTGTGAGTCTCTAGATGTTCGTTGTGGATCAGTGTGAGGTTAGGGGGTGTGTTTCTTCCTTATGAAGCTCTTTTCTTGTGTCTGCGTGGAAATTCTAGAAAATACCTGTTATATATTTTCTCTATGTGTCGGTCTGTGTGTTACAGAAATTTTTCAGTGTTTCCTCTCGGCACGTGAGGTTGCAAGAAGTAGAGAACGAGACCGAGAGCGTACGGATGGACCTCCTGTCTCTGGGGCTGGGTTTGAGGCGGAGCCAGAGAGTGGGGAGGAGTCTGTTAGATGCCACGGGGGGAGTGGCCTGGTGGAAGGTCAGGACTTGTACACGGCAGCATGTGTGGCTGTCATCCACCGCTGTGCCCTCCTCATCCTTGCTGTCAGCCCACCCTCATTCAGCACGTCCAATCAGTTGCAAGAGGAGGGACCAGCACATTCTGGGGGTGGAGTTACACAGGAGGGCAGTGGCTTCTTGACCAGGTCATTTTGCCTTTTACTTGTTTGGTCGGGCAACATCATGCTGCAAGTCACATACTTGACGTGTACAAGTTTTCTTTTGTTTGTATTCTGTGTGTGTTTTCAGGAGTGAGAGTTTGTCTGCTGACAGCAAGTCTCACCACAGCAGCTCCAGGCTGCCGAAGTCCAGGAGTGAGTCTGAGCTCTCACAGGCCGAGTCGGATGAGGAGGGATATGCTTTGGTCAGTGTGTGTGTGTGTGTGTCTGTGTGTGTTCTTCAAGAAAGAGAAGTGTTTACTGAACATCTGCCCTTCATCTGCTACAGGGGGGCAGGAGGGGTGATGTGGACTCTTCTTTCACTCGACGAGGTACGAGGTGTGTGTGTGTGTGTGTGTGTTTGTGTGTGTGATTGTACATGTAACTGCATCTCTCTGATCTCAGGGTTCCATGGTTCTGTGGATGCTGTTTCTGAGTCATGGTTCTGGGATTCATGCGAGGAACGTTCTGATTGGTTCCATGCTCTGCTGGAGAACATGGTGAGCTTTGTGACTGCTGATGTGGGGAACGTTCCTCCCTTCAGAGAACCAGAACAGAACATGAGGACCTGCCCACACACGGTTATCACAGCTATGCAGCAGCAGCAGCGTAGAGGAGAGGTACACACACACACACACACACACACACTCTTCTTTAAGATTGCAAGGGTTTCTAAATGTTTTTGCTGATGTGTGTGTAGCTGCGTTTGGAGGCTCTGCATCAGATTGTGGTCCTTATTTCTGGATTGGAAGAGAAGGTTTCTGTGGGTGGATTTGGTCCTGCTTGTGCTGTGTTTGACTCCGCCTCCTTGTTGGCATCAGTCCGCCTCCAGTTTCTTGCTGGCTGCTTCAGCCTGGGAGTCACGAATAAAAACAGCAGCCAGCTACACCACTACCAGGTACACACACACTTTCTGATTGTTATATCATTAGATCATTGTGCATCAACGTGTGAAGGAGATTGTGTGTGTGTGTGTGTGTGTGTTAAGGATGGAGTGTGGGCAGCTAAGAGAAGTCTACAGATGGACGTTCAGAGCGCCGTGCACCAGATCTACCAACAACTGTCAGTCACACTGGAGAGAGCTGTACAGGAGAACACACACCACATGGGTAACACACACACAGAACAAAACATACACCACATGGGTAACACACACACAGAACAAAACATACACCACATGGGTAACACACACACAGAACAAAACATACACCACATGGGTAACACACACACAGAACAAAACATACACCACATGGGTAACACACACACAGAACAAAACATACACCACATGGGTAACACACACACAGAACAAAACATTCACCACATGGGTAACACACACACAGAACAAAACATACACCACATGGGTAACACACACACAGAACAAAACATACACCACATGGGTAACACACACACAGAACAAAACATACACCACATGGGTAACACACACACAGAACAAAACATACACCACATGGGTAACACACACACAGAACAAAACATACACCACATGGCTAACACACACACAGAACAAAACATACACCACATGGGTAACACACACACAGAACAAAACATACACCACATGGGTAACACACACAGAAAAAACATACACCCACATGGGTAACACACACACAGAACAAAACATACACCACATGGGTAACACACACACAGAACAAAACACACACCACATGGGTAACACACACACAGAACAAAACATACACCACATGGGTAACACACACACAGAACAAAACATACACCACATGGGTAACACACACACACAGAACAAAACATACACCACATGGGTAACACACACACACAGAACAAAACATACACCACATGGGTAACACACACACAGAACAAAACATACACCACATGGCTAACACACACACAGAACAAAACATACACCACATGGCTAACAAACACACACAGAACAAACATACACCACATGGCTAACAAACACACACAGAACAAAACATACACCACATGGCTAACAAACACACACAGAACAAAACATACACCACATGGCTAACAAACACACAGAACAAAACATACACCACATGGCTAACAAACACACACAGAACAAAACATACACCACATGGCTAACAAACACACACAGAACAAAACATACACCACATGGCTAACAAACACACACAGAACAAAACATACACCACATGGGTAACACACACACACAGAACAAAACATACACCACATGGGTAACACACACACACAGAACAAAACATACACCACATGGGTAACACACACACAGAACAAAACATACACCACATGGGTAACACACACACAGAACAAAACATACACCACATGGGTAACACACACACAGAACAAAACATACACCACATGGGTAACACACACACACAGAACAAAACATACACCACATGGGTAACACACACACACACACACACAGAACAAATCATACACCACATGGATAACACACACACACACACACACAGAACAAATCATACACCACATGGGTAACACACACACACACACAGAACAAATCATACACCACATGGGTAACACACACACAGAACAAAACATACACCACATGGGTAACAAACACGGTAACAAACACACACAGAACAAAACATACACCACATGGCTAACAAACACACACAGAACAAAACATACACCACATGGCTTACAAACACACACAGAACAAAACATACACCACATGGGTAACACACACACAGAACAAAACATACACCACATGGGTAACACACACACAGAACAAAACATACACCACATGGGTAACACACACACACACACACACACAGAACAAATCATACACCACATGGGTAACACACACACACACACACACAGAACAAATCATACACCACATGGGTAACACACACACACACACACACAGAACAAATCATACACCACATGGGTAACACACACACAGAACAAAACATACACCACATGGGTAACACACACACAGAACAAAACATACACCACATGGGTAACACACACACAGAACAAAACATACACCACATGGGTAACAAACACGGTAACAAACACACACAGAACAAAACATACACCACATGGCTAACAAACACACACAGAACAAAACATACACCACATGGGTAACACACACACAGAACAAAACATACACCACATGGGTAACACACACACAGAACAAAACATACACCACATGGGTAACACACACACAGAACAAAACATACACAACATGGCTAACAAACACACACAGAACAAAACATACGCCACATGGGTAACACACACACAGAACAAAACATACACCACATGGGTAACACACACAGAACAAAACATTCACCACATGGCTAACAAACACACACAGAACAAAACATTCACCACATGGCTAACAAACACACACAGAACAAAACATACACCACATGGCTAACAAACACACACAGAACAAAACATTCACCACATGGGTAACAAACACACACAGAACAAAACATTCACCACATGGCTAACAAACACACAGAACAAAACATTCACCACATGGGTAACAAACACACACAGAACAAAACATTCACCACATGGGTAACACACACACAGAACAAAACATACACCACATGGGTAACACACACACACAGAACAAAACATACGCCACATGGGTAACACACACACAGAACAAAACATACACCACATGGGTAACACACACACAGAACAAAACATTCACCACATGGCTAACAAACACACACAGAACAAAACATTCACCACATGGCTAACAAACACACACAGAACAAAACATTCACCACATGGGTAACAAACACACAGAACAAAACACACACCACATGGGTAACACACACACAGAACAAAACATACACCACATGGGTAACAAACACACACAGAACAAAACATTCACCACATGGCTAACAAACACACACAGAACAAAACATACGCCACATGGGTAACACACACACACAGAACAAAACATTCACCACATGGGTAACAAACACACAGAACAAAACACACACCACATGGGTAACACACACACAGAACAAAACATACACCACATGGGTAACACACACACAGAACAAAACATACACCACATGGGTAACACACACACACACAGAACAAAACATACGCCACATGGGTAACACACTGTAATTGTGTGTGTTTTTTTGCAGAATGGCAGCAGCGGCTGCTCTTGGTGAATGTGTTTGCTCTGAGTGTGCGTTACCAGCCTGTGGATGTTGCCATGGCGATCTCCAGCGGTCTCCTCAATATTCTCTCCCAGCTGTGTGGGACGGAGCTGCTGATTGGACAACTGCTGCACGTTCGCCAAAGGGGTGGAGCCTCTCAGCTCAGCAACGCCCTGAGAGTGGCGAGCACACGCCTACTGCAGATCCTGTCAATCAGCACAGGGTATACACACAAACACACACACACACACACACACACACATTATGATGACAGCAGGTTATTAGCACAGTGTAACAAGCCCTGATGGTTCTGTCCGCAGGACGTATGCGGACCGCTTGAGTCCCAAGTTGGTCCAGTCCGTGCTGGACCTGCTCTGCAGCCAACTGAAGACGTTGCTGTTGCAGGCCGGCGCGCTCACAAACACCAACACACCGGTGCAGGACAGGGACAAGGACAACGAGGCAGCACCTGAGGAAGAGAAAGACACCGACGACTGGACAGACGTGGAGAAAAAAGAATTTCGCTGTGTGTACACACACACACACTTTGTATTTCATGAATTAACATTTTTCATGTAAAATTCTGAAATCATATTATTATAGGATACAGTTGAATACTACATGTTACTATAGTGATTTTTTGTGTGTTTGTGTGTTAGTGACCCTGAGGAAGCGCCATGTGGCTGAAGTGTATCTTGGTGACTTCCTGGTCTTCCTCAGACGTGTCGTGTCCTCCAAAGCCATTCAGACCCGCATGGCCTCCCCAAAGTGGACAGAAGTCCTTCTCAACATCGCGGCACAGAAGTGTGGTTCAGGTAAGAAGTCACACACACACCCTCCTCCACATTTGGGTGTTTGTCCTTTAACGGTGGGACGTCTGGCATTTACCAGACGTCCTTATCCAGAGCACCTTTCACTCAGTAGTTACAGGGACAGTCCCCCTGGAGACACTCAGGGTTAAGTGTCCTACTCAGGGAATGATGGTAGTAAGTGGAGTTTGAATCCGGGTCTTCTGGTTAATAGGTTAGTGTCTGACCCACCAGGCTACCCTCAGCAGGACGTGATGATATAAGTTCTTCTCTCTTGGTATATCCTGCAGGTCTTCCTTTGGTGGGGAACATTAGAACCCGCCTGCTGGCGCTGCACGTTCTGGAGGCGGTTCTTCCTGCGAGTGAGAACTGTGTGGACGATGAGCAGATGAGTCAGGTGCCCAATTCATCATCCACACACCCAGGTCTGTCCACTGAAGTGGCTCTTTAAAATGACGTCCCTTCTTTGTGTGTGTATGTGTGTGTGTGTGTGTGTGTGTGTTAGGTGGTGGAGCGTCTGTTTTCTCTCCTTTCTGACTGCATGTGGGAAACTCCTGTTGCTCAGGCCAAACAGACGTTACACACTAGAGAGAACGAACAGGACAGTAAACTGCAGGTAACACAAAAACACACACACAGGATATAGAGCTGCAGAGTTCATGCCATCTGATGTGTGTGTGTGTGTGTGTCAGGGAGACTTGGATGATGAAGAAGAGAACTTGCCAGTTCAGGAAATCTCGTTTGACCCGGAGAAAGTGCAGTGCTGTGGTGTGGAGGCGGGGCAGATCCTCACACACGGCAGCGGGGGGAAGGGCTACGGACTCGCCGCTACCGCCATCACAGCAGGGTGTTACCAGTGGAAGGTACACACACACACTTAAACACTGTTACACACACACACACACACTTATACACTGTCTCACAAACACTTAAACACTGATACACTCACACACACTTATACATCGTCTCTCTCTCTCTCTCACACACACACTTATACACTGTCTCACAAACACTTAAACACTGATACACTCACACACACTTATACATCGTCTCTCTCTCTCTCTCACACACACACTTATACACTGTCTCTCTCTCACACACACACACACACACTTATACACTGTCTCACAAACACTTAAACACTGTTACACTCACACACACTTATACATCGTCTCTCTCTCTCTCTCACACACACACACACACACACACACACTTATACATCGTCTCTCTCTCTCACACACACACACACACTTATACACTGTCTCACAAACACTTAAACACTGTTACACTCGCACACACTTATACATCGTCTCTCACACACACTCACACACACACACACACACACACTTATACATCGTCTCTCTCTCTCACACACACACACACACACACACACTTATACACTGTCTCTCTCACACGCACACACACACACACACACTTATACACTGTCTCACAAACACTTAAACACTGTTACACTCACACACACTTATACATCGTCTCTCTCTCTCTCACACACACACACTTATACACTGTCTCACAAACACTTAAACACTGATACACTCACACACACTTATACATCGTCTCTCTCTCACACACACACACACACACACACACTTATACATCGTCTCTCACACACACACACTCACACACACACACACTTATACACTGTCTCACACACACACTCACCCATGGCCCCTCTTGTCTCAGTTCTACATTGTGAAGGAGAATCGTGGTAATGAGGGGACGTGTGTGGGCGTGGCCCGCTGGCCGGTACAGGACTTCAATCACCGGACGACCCCTGACATGTGGCTCTACCGCGCCTACAGTGGCAACCTTTACCACAATGGAGAACACACACTCACGCTGCCCAGCTACACACAGGGCGATCATGTGACCTGCGTCCTGGACATGGAGGCGAGGACCGTCTCCTTTGGCAAGAACGGCGAGGTGGGGACTCTTCGCAGGTGTCTGCTGCTCGAGGTGTGGCGTCTGGTGTGGTAAACTGTGTGTGTGTGTGTAGGAGCCGAAGTTGGCCTTTGAGGATGTTGATGCCACTGAGTTATACCCCTGCGTGATGTTCTACAGCAGCAACCCGGGAGAAAAGGTAACAACACACACACACACACACACACACACGTACAGGGTTCCTACAGTCGTTAAAAACCTGGAAAAATCATGGATTTTCAAAAGAGAATTTTCCAGGTGAAAAGTTTTGGAATACGACATAAACTTATAAAGGTCAATCGTTGAAACCTGATTGACACGTGAATGTACACTACTCACAGTAAGTTAGGGATGTTGTTATTTACACGAGTGCTTTTCCTATTTGCTCTAAGTTTTAATAAAAATATAATAAACTATATTACTAATATTTTTAATATAGTTTTAATATATATTTTATAAATATATTTTTATTAAATTTAGACAGTAACAGGAATCGCCCCAAATAACAAAACTGGACTGTCAGTAGCGGGTGTTTCCACCATTTGCCGGCGGCGTCTCGTGCTCCTCACCAGCCTCATGATGATGTTCTTCCTCAAGTCCTACATGCAGTTCTGCCAGGTCACGTGGTGGTGGGCTACGATCATTCAGTCTCTGCTTCAGCTGGTCCCAGACGTGCTCTGTGGGGTTCAGGTCAGGGGTCATTGATGTCCAGACCATATGAAGCACTCCAACTTCCTGAAGTCCAGCTGTGGCAATTCTGCCACGATGTGGTGGAGCATTACCATCCATGAACAGGAAGTTGGGGGATGATGATGGGTTCTATGATGTCTCTGAGGTAAGGACGTGCAGTGACTGAGTGGAGTCGGTTGTGAATGGTTGGTCTGGAAACCCTCGTACCCTCGCATCTCGTAACCGGGCCTGCAGCTGTGTGGCAGTTAGGTCCTGAGGTCCTGGTCATCACTCGTGGGGCTCCCCTCCTGGGTCTGTCATGGATCTGCTAGTAGTTCTGTGTCTTGATGCAAGTCTGGTGATGACACTCTGAGACACCAAGTTCACGAGCAACATCTGACCCGAAGGCGCCATGGCCAGGTGACGCTGCTCGTACGTTAAGTGACGTTGTGTCTTCGTGGCTGTTTGAATACCAGCTTTTTATACCCACAGAATGTAGAAATTATCGCCACATTGAGAATGTGTCTCTTGGTATTGGTCCCAATATAAGGGACACCTGTACACAATGAGACAATTATTACATGGAAAACACAAAATGAGGTGTGTATGTAACCCCCGAATACAAATACCTCCCGACCACAAAAATGTCTGACGTGAAACAAACACGTATGTACGACACCCACTAAATCTCGCACATTATCCCTCATTTATTGTGAGTAGTGTGTATAACGAAGTACGTGGTTGGAAATTTTTGAGTAAAAATGTGTAAGAACCCTGATCGTCTCTTGCAGGTCAAGATCTGCGATATGCAGATGAGAGGGACACCACGTGACCTGCTGCCTGGTGACCCCATCTGCAGCCCGGTTGCCGTAGTGATGGCTGAGGCAACGACACAATTGATTCGTATCTTACATCGCTCTGAGTGCTGGACCACGCCCATCAACCACAGCATGCTGACCCGCCTCTCCAGGATCAGAGGCTGCCTGTGCAGTGGGGGCGTGTCTGGGACAATCGGAGGGCGGGGCATGAGGAAGAGCCGATCAGTTCAGAGCCGGGAAGAGCAGGAAGGAAATGCACGCACGCACACACACTCACGGCATGGACTGGCGGACCTGTCCGACACACACTTGTACACCCTCTGTGTGGAGGTGTGGCCAGTCCTGGCTGTGATTGGAGGATCGGACGCAGGACTGCGAGTTGGGGGTAGGTGTGTCCACAAACAGACTGGTCGCCAAGCAACTCTACTGGGTGTGGCCAAAGAAGGAAGTACTTCAGCCAAAGTACAGTGGGATGAAGCAGAGATCACGATCAGGTGTGTGTGTGTGTGTGTGTGTGTGTGTGCGTGTCAGGAGAATATAAGGTGTTGTGTGGAAGGCTGATGTTGTGTCTTGTTCTGTTTTAGTGACACCCCGTTGTATAACCTGGAGCCGTGTGACCCGTTACCGTTTGACGTTTCACGTTTCCAAGGCTTGACCTCTGACCTTCTCCTGGACCTCACACACCTCGCTAGTGTCCATGATGACCCCTGTAAGCAACCAGGTCGTCGCAAACACACCCACTCACATGTCCGTCATGAAATTGCCGAGGAGCCATGCCCCAAAGAGGCGGGCGAAATGCGAATGTCACACAGCATGGAGGAGGTCAAAGTTCACGCTCCTCCAAACTCGCGCTCCGAGAGCGAGTTGTCCGTGGCATACGCAGCCGACACCCCCAGCAACATGCATGGTGAGGTGCGGCGCAGGACTGCTGAAGGAGGTCAAGGGTCACAGTCAGAAATGCGTGCGGTACAGCTGTCCTACGTCTACCTGGGCGCCATGAAGACTCTGAGTGCACTGCTGACCTGCAGCCGCTACGCCGAGCTGCTGCTCGTCCCCAAACACGGCGCCGAGCCCGGACACAACGCCGACTGCAGCCCCGCCGCGCTGGAGGACGGCAGCATGCGCTCCGCCCTACAGCTGCTCATGCGGCACATGGTGCGGCGCGCAGTCATGAGGTCGCCTATCAAACGAGCACTGGGATTGGCCGAGCTGGAGCGAGCACAGAGCATGATCTACAAACTGGTGGTGCAGGGAACGCTGGAGCAGCACGGCACGTCTAAAACCGAGTAATTCAACACACACACACACACCTACACACACCTACACACACCTACACAGACATCTACACACACACTTACACATGATCTACAAGCTGGTGGTGCAGGGAACGCTGGAGCAGCACGGCACGTCTAAACCGAGTAATTCAACACACACACACACTTACACACACCTACACACACCTACACACACCTACACAGACATCTACACACACACCTACACATGATCTACAAACTGGTGGTGCAGGGAACGCTGGAGCAGCACGGCACGTCTAAACCGAGTAATTCAACACACACACACACACACACCTACACACACCTACACACACCTACACAGACATCTACACACACACTTACACATGATCTACAAGCTGGTGGTGCAGGGAACGCTGGAGCAGCACAGCACGTCTAAACCGAGTAATTCAACACACACACACACTTACACACACCTACACACACCTACACACACCTACACAGACATCTACACACACACCTACACATGATCTACAAACTGGTGGTGCAGGGAACGCTGGAGCAGCACGGCACGTCTAAACCGAGTAATTCAACACACACACACACTTACACACACCTACACACACCTACACACACCTACACAGACATCTACACACACACCTACACATGATCTACAAACTGGTGGTGCAGGGAACGCTGGAGCAGCACGGCACGTCTAAACCGAGTAATTTCACACACACACACACTTACACACACCTACACACACCTACACACACCTACACAGACATCTACACACACACCTACACATGATCTACAAACTGGTGGTGCAGGGAACGCTGGAGCAGCACGGCACGTCTAAACCGAGTAATTCAACACACACACATCTACACACACACCTACACACACCTACACAGACATCTACACACACACCTACACATGATCTACAAACTGGTGGTGCAGGGAACGCTGGAGCAGCACGGCACGTCTAAACCGAGTAATTCAACACACACACACACACACTTACACACACCTACACACACCTACACACACCTACACAGACATCTACACACACACCTACACACACTTACACACACCTACACAGACATCTACACACACACCTACACATGATCTACAAACTGGTGGTGCAGGGAACGCTGGAGCAGCACGGCACGTCTAAACCGAGTAATTCAACACACACACATCTACACACACACCTACACACACCTACACAGACATCTACACACACACCTACACATGATCTACAAACTGGTGGTGCAGGGAACGCTGGAGCAGCACGGCACGTCTAAACCGAGTAATTCAACACACACACACACACACTTACACACACCTACACACACCTACACACACCTACACAGACATCTACACACACACTTACACATGATCTACAAACTGGTGGTGCAGGGAACGCTGGAGCAGCACGGCACGTCTAAACCGAGTAATTCAACACACACACACACTTACACACACCTACACACACCTACACACACCTACACAGACATCTACACACACACTTACACATGATCTACAAACTGGTGGTGCAGGGAACGCTGGAGCAGCACGGCACGTCTAAACCGAGTAATTCAACACACACACATCTACACACACACCTACACACACCTACACAGACATCTACACACACACTTACACATGATCTACAAACTGGTGGTGCAGGGAACGCTGGAGCAGCACGGCACGTCTAAACCGAGTAATTCAACACACACACACACACACACCTACACACACCTACACACACCTACACAGACATCTACACACACACCTACACATGATCTACAAACTGGTGGTGCAGGGAACGCTGGAGCAGCACGGCACGTCTAAACCGAGTAATTCAACACACACACACACTTACACACACCTACACACACCTACACACACCTACACAGACATCTACACACACACCTACACATGATCTACAAACTGGTGGTGCAGGGAACGCTGGAGCAGCACGGCACGTCTAAACCGAGTAATTCAACACACACACACACTTACACACACCTACACACACCTACACACACCTACACAGACATCTACACACACACTTACACATGATCTACAAACTGGTGGTGCAGGGAACGCTGGAGCAGCACGGCACGTCTAAACCGAGTAATTCAACACACACACATCTACACACACACACCTACACACACCTACACAGACATCTACACACACACTTACACATGATCTACAAACTGGTGGTGCAGGGAACGCTGGAGCAGCACGGCACGTCTAAACCGAGTAATTCAACACACACACACACACACACCTACACACACCTACACAGACATCTACACACACACCTACACATGATCTACAAACTGGTGGTGCAGGGAACGCTGGAGCAGCACGGCATGTCTAAACCGAGTAATTCAACACACACACACACTTACACACACCTACACACACCTACACACACCTACACAGACATCTACACACACACCTACACATGATCTACAAACTGGTGGTGCAGGGAACGCTGGAGCAGCACGGCACGTCTAAACCGAGTAATTCAACACACACACACACACACTTACACACACCTACACACACCTACACACACCTACACAGACATCTACACACACACTTACACATGATCTACAAACTGGTGGTGCAGGGAACGCTGGAGCAGCACGGCACGTCTAAACCGAGTAATTCAACACACACACACACTTACACACACCTACACACACCTACACACACCTACACAGACATCTACACACACACTTACACATGATCTACAAGCTGGTGGTGCAGGGAACGCTGGAGCAGCACAGCACGTCTAAACCGAGTAATTCAACACACACACACACTTACACACACCTACACACACCTACACACACCTACACAGACATCTACACACACACTTACACATGATCTACAAACTGGTGGTGCAGGGAACGCTGGAGCAGCACGGCACGTCTAAACCGAGTAATTCAACACACACACATCTACACATACACCTACACACACCTACACAGACATCTACACACACACTTACACATGATCTACAAACTGGTGGTGCAGGGAACGCTGGAGCAGCACGGCACGTCTAAACCGAGTAATTCAACACACACACACACACACACCTACACACACCTACACAGACATCTACACACACACCTACACACACTTACACATGATCTACAAACTGGTGGTGCAGGGAACGCTGGAGCAGCACGGCACGTCTAAACCGAGTAATTCAACACACACACTTACACACACCTACACACACTTACACACATCTACACAGACATCTACACACACACCTACACACACTTACACATGATCTACAAACTGGTGGTGCAGGGAACGCTGGAGCAGCACGGCACGTCTAAACCGAGTAATTCAACACACACACACACACACACACTTACACACACCTACACACACTTACACACATCTACACAGACATCTACACACACACCTACACACACTTACACATGATCTACAAACTGGTGGTGCAGGGAACGCTGGAGCAGCACGGCACGTCTAAACCGAGTAATTCAACACACACACACACACACACACTTACACACACCTACACACACTTACACACACCTACACACACACCTACACACACCTACACAGACATCTACACACACACCTACACATGATCTACAAACTGGTGGTGCAGGGAACGCTGGAGCAGCACGGCACGTCTAAACCGAGTAATTCAACACCTACACACACTTACACACACCTACACACACCTACACAGACATCTACACAGACACTTACACATGATCTACAAACTGGTGGTGCAGGGAATGCTGGAGCAGCACGGCTAGACCTAGTAATTCAACACACACACACACCTACATACACATCTCAACACACACTTACACATATACACACACACTGTCAAATACAACACACCTACACCTGAGCTTTTCTGTTTTAGATACGGAGTGTGACGTCTATGAGGAGGTGGGGTTTCAGACACCTGTCACAACAAGCCCCTCCTCCAGCTCCACCTCATTCATGAGCTCCTCCCTTGATGATACAACCACCGCAACCACCCCAGTAACAGACACTGAGACGGTGCCAGCAACCGAGTCACCAGGAGTGATGCCTCTCAGCCTGCTGCGGTACACACACACACACACACACACACACACACACACAGATTAAATACATTTCACGTGTGTATGTGTTTGCATTTGTGTGTTGTTTTTAATGTGTGTGTGTGTTTGAGTGCAGGCAGATGTTCTCTAGCTACCCCACTACAATGGCGCCATCTCGTCGTGCACACACACCACCTGTGACATCATTACCCACAAGCCCCTCTGATGAAGTTGGACGCAGACAGAGTTTGACATCACCAGACCAACCGAGCAGACCCAACAACAGAACAGGTACACACACACACACACACACACACACACACACACGCGCGCGCGCCGCTCAGTTTTATTTTATTTATGAAATGTTGAGATCACAAAAACCCATATTGTT